>NW_026884291.1:0-112318 GCF_032173495.1 Musca vetustissima
GATTGCTCACGCCTATCTAGATTGGGCCCATCACCTTCTCCATGCAAAATTTCACGATGTTCGGGCCATAATTGCGGCCTCAGGAGCTACAAGAAAAACCGACAAAAATTAAGTTTTTGGTCCATTTCATCCCCTAAATATAAACCGATCTTTTCCAAAAACAATAGGGGTCTTCATTGGCCAGAACCCATTCTACATGCAAAATTTCGTGAAGATTGGTCCATAACTGTGGCCTGTATCGTGTTTACAAATTATAATGGGCAGACGGACGGACGGACACAAATGTCTAGATCGACTCAGCTAGTCGAGATATGACGATCGGTATACTTAAAGGTGGGTCTAGGACCAATATTTCGCGGCGTTACAAACTTTTGGAGCTGCACAAAGCTACAACACCCTGACAACATAGTTGTGTAGGGTATAACAAAGTGCAGGTCGCATTTATTATCCGATTTGTATGAAATTTTGCACAAGTCACTTATTTGGCCCAAGGACGAACCCTTTTGAAATTGGGGAAAATCGGTTCAGATTTAGATGTAGCTCCCATATATATTTTCGTCCGATGGGGCACCAAAGCCCCTATATACCTTTCGATTTGCATGAAATTTGGCACAGCGTGCTGAATTAAGTCTAGAATGATGTGTGCTAAGTTTCGTGAAAATCGGTTCAGATTTAGATGTAGCTCCCATATATATTTTCGTCTGATTTTAGGTAAATCGGTCTCCAAAGTTCCTATATATGTTTCGATTTGCGCGAAATTTGGCATAGGGTACTGAATTGGGTCCAGATGAAGTTACTATAACCTTTCGAGTGTCAAGTTTTCTTGAAATTGGTTCAGATTTACATATAGGTCCTATATATACTTTCGTCCGATTTTAAATAAATGGTGTACTAAAGACCCATAGCTAGGCCGATTGGCAAAACCTACTGAAATTAATATATATTAATCTCGGGCAAGTTTCCTTGACATCGGTTTAGATTTATATATACCATAGCTTTCATATATAATTTCGACCTATTCATGTTGATTGTAAACCAAATAATCAATGGGTGCTTGATTGATATTACATTTTGAACAGTGAAGCATACCAAATAGCATGCGTAAAGTTTGATTAATGTCTATTTACAAAGTATGGAATAGATTGCAGAACGGGATGTGTAATTATTGATGTTAGTCGGTTTACTTATAGATAAAGATTTATATTTATATAAGATTTTTAAGTTCGTTCAATTTCATATCAATGTTCCTTAGAAAAGACGACATCTGTAAAGATACATATGTAGAATATCCCAAAAGTGGTGAGGGGTATAATATAATCGGCCCAATCCGACTTTACTACTTTCCTTACAGCTTTGTACTATGTCTACCTTTTTTTCTTACCTTGTATATAACCAACTTCTTGTGTACAGTACCAATTTGTGTATACAGTCCAAATTATTTATATCGCTTCGTATTTCAATTGTACGAATTCTGCCATTAGAAATATTTCTGATTCTTGTAAAAATGAATATAGAAAATAATTTAAAAGGATATTTCATTTTGTTTTCTTGATATTGGACTTTTAATTTTCAGAAAGAATGTACTGTATCTCCCGAATGCAATGCTGTAGTGATGTCAAACTTTGTTCGTATCCTATTTAGGATAGTTGCATTAATTCTATGAACAGAAAAATGTTCTATGCTTACGGAAAAAAATCCGGGCTCAAAGGTTTATGTGTGCTATGTTAGGATATTAAATTGAGACTAGAATTTTGCGTTTTGTAAAATTGGTTCAGAAGCAAATATTGCTCCCATATATTTTCAAATGACTTCGTGTTAAATGTGCACCATATAATGAACTAGTGTCCGATTAAAATTTTTTAAATTTGTCCCTTTGCACAAAAACAACTTTCAATCTGCCCTAATGGAATGAAATTCTGCATATGTTACCTTGGACATTTGTGTGAATTAATATAGCCCATAATAACCCACTGTGCCAAATTTCAGCGAAGTTGGTTGGAAAGTGCGGAAACCGTTTTATGTAGGTCACCAGAAAAAGTAGATCGATATTTAAATTTTTATTCGAGACATTCGGTACCCAATAAGAACTTTAAAATATCGAAAATTGGGGGTACCCTTTATTGGGGCTATCCATAAACGTGAACCGATATAGCTCATCTTCGAACTTAACATGTCTGTAGGCAAAGGACGATTCTATGCAAAATTTTGGCGATCTATCTCAATTCGTAAGGTCAGAAATTATTACTTCGATGAGGTACAAACGGAAAAAACAACCTTAATGTACCCTCCATACTATGAGGGAGGGTTAAAAATGTACATATCTACACTTCGATTTTTCACAACAGTCACGCGTCATTTTCGGTATGTTCAAGGCTGCTGCATAGCCCCACTATAAATTTTCCCGATCAATTTTAGGAATTTTAAATGCCCGGACTCAGCTCAATTCTGATGAATATTCTGTAATCTAATGTCTGATTTTAAAACATTGTTACCTAGGACGTGTTGATTTGAAGAGAAAGTACCATTTTGCTACAACGCCTTTTAATGGCTCCCGAATTGTTAAAAATTATATGCTAAGGTCGTTTAAATTGCTAATACGAAAAAGTTATTCGTTTTTATATTTATTGCCACCACACTATGAAGTATTATTCGTACTATTAACCACTACCGTATTAAAGTATCGCCGGATACTTTAATACTTAAAATCAATCAATTCATAATAAAAGGGAGCTATATCTAAATCTCAACCTATTTTCACGAAACTTGGCACACATTAATCTGGACTAAATTCTGTACGCTATGATAAATTTCGTGCAAATCGGAATATATATGTGGACTTTGGTGCACCATTTACATCAAATCGGACGAAACTATATATGGGAGCTATATCTAAATCTGGACCGTTATGCCAAATTTCGAACGAAACTATATGGGAGCTATATCTAAATCTGGACCGATTTTCTCGAAACTTGGCTGACATTACGTTTAAATCGAAAAATATATAGGGACTTTGGTGCACCATTTATATATAATCGGACGAACTATATATGGGAGCTATATCTAACTCTGGACCGATTTTCTTGGCAGACATCACTCTAGGCTCAAGTCAGTACGTTATGCCAAATTTCGTGCAAATCGAAAGATATATAGGGACTATATATGGGAGCTATATCTAAATCTGAACCGAGCCATATTCGCCAAAAAAACGTAATTCTCAAATTTGAAATTTTTCAGTAGAAGGTTTGTTTTAATAAATTCAGATTTAACAAAGCTATTATTTTGAAATTTAGAACTAAAGTTTTGTTATCAACTAGTATTGTTTTAAACTATAATTTAAAATTTTTTTATTAAATCTGAATTTATTAAAACAAACCTTCTACTGAAAAATTTCAAATTTGAGGGTTACGTTTTTTTTTGGCGAATATGGCACGATATGCACAAAGATATAATACCCTGTACCAAAGTGTGGTGAAGGGTATATAAAAATAAAAATAAGCATAACAAAGTCGAAACGACTTTCCAGATTAATATTTGAAATATATAAACACATTATTGCAATAACATTTATAGCGATGTGTCTTACTCGTAAGTTGATGGTTGGTGGTATACTATTTCTAGCAAGTCACTTAACCACCTTATAACTTTACTTTACATATTTCAATGACAGTGAAAATAAAGAATATAATGGTACAAAAATGGTGGATTATAAATTCAAGCACCAATAAATTATTTGAGAGCCTTAAGTAAATCATCACAGCATGTTTTTGTATAACAGCAATAACTGTTATTCAATTATAACATTTCTGAAGTACTCGTTCCATAATAAACTAATCTAAGAATTATGTATTTGTAAATTGAAGATATGTAGATGTGATCTTCACCACACTGTGGTACAGGGTATTATGTTTTTGTGCATATGTTTTTAACAGACATAAGGAATCGAGATAGGCCCATGGTTTCTTTTGAGAATATCCATAGAATCACTTTCTGAGGCGATTTACGCATGTCCGTCCGTCCATGTATTTTTGTTAACTAAATATACGTCGCATTTATGATCCGATTTGGATGAAATTTGCCACAGTTCACTTATTTGGCCCAAGGACGAACCCTATTGAAATTGGAGAAAATCGGTTCAGATTTAGATATAGCTCCCATATATAGTTTCGTCCCTAAATGATGCACCAAACTCCCAATATTTGTCCGTTTAGAACAAAATTTTGCACAGGTCTATGCTTATGTGTGCGGAGTTTTGTTAGAATCGGTTTAGATTTAGATATAGCTCCCTATATAGTTTCGTCCGATTTTTTGTGAATGATGCACCGAACTCAAAATATTTTTTCAATTGACACAAAATTTTGCACAGAGTACTGAATCATATTCAGATTGATGTCTGCAAAGTTTTTTTTTTATTGGTTCAGATTTAGATATATCTCCCATATATAGTTTCGTCCGATTTTATGTGAATGATGCACCAAACTCCCAATATTTGTTCGATTGGGACAAAATTCTGCACAGAGTACTGATTTAGATCCAGAGTTATGTCTGCGAAGTTTAGTTAAAATGGGTTCAGATTTAGATATAGCTCCCATATATAGTTTCATCCGATTTTATGTGAATGATGCACCAAACTCCCAATATTTGTCCGATTGAGACAAAATTTTGCACAGAGTATTGCATTAGATCCAG
The DNA here is from genome assembly GCF_032173495.1 of Musca vetustissima. NCBI lineage: Eukaryota > Metazoa > Arthropoda > Insecta > Diptera > Muscidae > Musca > Musca vetustissima. The sequence continues at coordinate 4,687 of NW_026884291.1, forward strand.
AATTATGTCTGCGAAGTTTTTTTGCAATCGGTTCAGATAAAGCTCCTATATATAGTTTCGTCCGAGTTTTTGTGAATGATTCACCAAACTCACAATATTTGTTCAATTGAGACAAAAGTTTGCACAGAGTACCGAATCATATTCAGATTGAGGTCTGCGAAGTTTTTTTTTTAAATCGGCTCAGATTTAGATATAGTCCCCATATATAGTTTCGTCCGATTTTATGTGAATGATGCACCAAACTCCCAATATTTTTTCGATTGGGACAAAATTCTGCACAGAGCACTGATTTAGATCCAGAGTGATGTCTGCGAAGTTTAGTTAAAATGGGTTCAGGTTTAGATATTGCTCCCATATATAAATGGGACAAAATTTTGCACAGAGTATTGCATTAGATCCAGACTTATGTCTGCGAAGTTTTTTAAAATCGGTTCAGATAAAGCTCCTATATATAGTTTCGGTTCAGATTTCGATACATGCTATTTTGCATAGATTTCAGAATGGTATGTGTATGGGTTTTTCCATTGGTTCAAATATCTATCTAGATAGCACATTTAATTTCACCCGATTTCATCCCAATGGTCCTCCAAGGATTCTATGACCATTCTATCTACAGGATATTGTAGGTATTAACATGTCTTGCATGTATCCAAAGTGGTGAAGGGTTTCATTTTGAACTCTCCTTACTGGTTTTATATATGGACATTTCCGGCAAAAGGTAAACCAAAGTCGAAAATTTTGTTTCTTTAATTGTGCTTAAATACGTAAAGACAAAAAATACAAAGAAAGGCCACATTTGTCATGTTTTCTTCTTGTTCTTAGCATAAATACTAATTTAATGACTACAGATGCAGACATTGCAGAAATAAAAGCTGCATAATCAAAATAAAGGATATCCAACATTTTTAAATTTTGAAAGTGCAATAATAATGAAGTTAAAAATATTTACACAATTCACAGAGTTTTCGTATTATTAACAATGATGTCTAAAGTCATGTATATTTGAAGTCGCGTGAGTGACCCCTCTTTTGTGGATTTTTACCACTGATAGTACTCCTAAAGTTCTACAAAAACGTATTTAGGGAGAATTGTAAAAAAATAAATAAATTGTTTTCGATTTATTTAACATTTAAAGTTTAATTTTGCCTCTGAAAGTCGTGTAAGTGACTACAGAAGTGCATATATACACAATTATAATTAGTTCTACAAAATTGACGATTTTCAGTGTGGCTGAAACATATTTTGCAGGACGTTGTCTTAAGGTAGCAATGTAAAACTAAACCATTGGTGATATCTAAAAAACTGTGATTCTATACATATTCGCAAAAGTATCTCGTTTCATTTTGTATGTTACAAACATATGCACAAGGATACTTTGAAAATTGAGGTTATCAACCTAATTGGCTTTTACATCGACACACGCTGTGTTATAACGACTCCAAAACGTCATGTGTTGACATCATTTATACACATAAATAAATCCTCTATAGGGAATTTTTCTCTTCATAATTGAATTGCTGTTACCCAAACCAAATACCATGTTGTAATTGGCACTGTCATAAATGCCTTTTACAGATCTGACAACACAACTATGCACTCACTACGTTGTAATATGAACAATATCCTTCTTTGTTATTTTAATATATGATGGAAATTAATTTCAGTCTGTCCTTTTTCATTTTAACACAAAATAGAGTATAATATTATCGCATTTTACTTGCACACATGTCACATATAAACTGTTTTATAATATCAAAAGAGATAAAACATTTTAAATTTAATTAAATGCTTGTCGATAATTTCATTTATAGTCATTACAGAAATAATTTTAACCAGTGAGCGGAGCAGTATAGTCGGACGGGGCCGACCATATGATACCCTACACAACTTCCATTAAAATCTAACTTTCTGTGGTTCTATATTCTGAGATTAGGCAATATTTCGCTATATTTGCCCACTTTTGAATGGCTAGTGGTCAGCAAATGTTACTAATAATCAGTACAGCCACTGTAATTTTTTGTCCAGATTCCCTTCAAAGTGGGTTGTGTTGTGATGTTCGGCTTTCGACTCGAAAAGCTCAAATAATTAAGTTTCCTGTAAACTTTATCCGAAAAATTATTATCTGATCATCACCTAACATTTTAGGCGTTGTCCTTGACCATAACTGGAATCTCATGGAACATTTCAAAGCGATCAGCGCTATATTTCCGCCCTCCAGTGTGGTAATAGGTTACTAAATAATATATAAATACGTAATCTCCTGTAAATATTTAAGTGTAACTCCCGCAACCGAGTACTTACGGAAATATAATTGGTATCAATTCAAAGGTCAACCACTACTATTGGATATACTATCAACTTCTCGGGTATATGTCCTTCAGTGGTAAATATATACGGTATAGAATACAAATTTTGTCATTTTTCACACAAAAGTTTGGGTTCATTTGACCCGCTAAATATTGACCGATCTTTATCAAAACAGGCATGCTTATTCTTTGGCCCTATTCTTTTTTCCCTGTAAAAAGCGCGATGTTTGGGCCATAATTGCGGCCTCTGGAGCGGCCACTTAATCCCCTAAATATCAACCGATCTTGTCCAAAAACAATAGGGGTCTTTGTGGCCAGATCCCATCCTACTTCGTGAAGATTGGTCCATAACTGTGGCCTGTATCGCGTTTACAATTTATAATGGACAGACAGACGGACGGACGGACATACATGTCTAGATGGACTCAGCTACTCGAGATATGACGATCGGTGTACTTAAAGGTGGGTCTAGGACCAATATTTCGCGGCGTTACAAACATTTGTGGCTGCACAAAGCTATAATACCTTGACAACAGTGTTGTGTAGGGTATACAAATTTCGTTCGTTTATATTTTAATATTCGTACTATGTACACTTAGGTTTCACCGGTCTATTGTTACAATTTGATGATACAATATCAAACGACCAAGATTGTGTGGTGTTTAAAATACTTGTAACAATTGTGGTGACAATTTTTGACGTTTTGTAATGAAAACATATGTACATATATTAATAATATTTATAATATGCTTGATGTATGCATAAAATGCAAAAATGTAAGTTGTGATATGAGATATTTAAAATCGTTTTTCTTTGAAGTTGTCTATTAACGGAATTTTATACATTTAACACAACTTGATGCCCATCAAAGAAAACACAAAATAAATATAAAGGACATATCAAACAAATATAAAGGACATATCAAATAATTGTCCAGCTGTGGCATTAAACTTTAACGTTTATGACGATAGAGAACACTTGCAAAACATTTAGTTTATTTGTAGTGTTATCATCCGCGATGTATCGTTTCCCAGAAGCAACGAGAAGCTATTACATCTAAGTCAAATGATTGGTGGAATATTGTTTGATGGATATTGCATTACTCAATTGAAGTAACGTTGTAGTTGTTCATTGTGCATCTTCCTCAACTTCAACCTGGACTAAATTGAGCATCGAACAGATATATTACATTCACCCTGATTTCACAATCATGATTGAGTTTCTTTCTGATTGATTTTTCTGCTTGGTTGACATCCATTCATTGCATGGATCAGTGTGCAACGGACATTAGCTATCTGATATTACGAAAAATTGCAGGACATCTTAAAGTGGCGCACAAAGTAATTGGTCTATAGAAAATACAATTCAAACAAGTGAAAAAAGCGTTAAGTTCAGCTGGGCCGAACATTGGATACCCTCCACCACTCCACTACTGACAGATACCTGAAATTAAAGTTCCAACCCCACGTGGAACTATACTATAGCGAATGACCTCGGCAAGTGTGGTTAACAATGGGTGGGTTATTTATATGAGGAATATTACAAATACGTGAAGCTGAGCAAACAATAGATTTCAACGATATATAGTAAACTACTGACGACCAGATATATAAAAAAACCAGTAAGGAAAGTAGTAAAGTCGGACTGGGCCGACTATATGATACCATTCACCACTTTAGGTATATTGCCCATATGTATCCTTAAATTTGCATGTCTATGTTCCCTCGAAGGTTCATACGCTTGTCTTTCTGCAATCTACGATAAATTTAATTTCATTCGGGCAGATTTAGAGTCGTCTGCGTACCATGGGACAAATCTATGGAAAACGATTTATAGCAAAATTGATACACGCTATTCGGTACGCCGCACTGTAAAAAATGCAATATCAAGCAGACACCCGATCGAAATACATATGGAAGCTATGGCTGCATCTGCACAAATTTCAACAAAACCTAATAACGTCATTCAAGTCTCAATTTGATACGTTGTGCAAAATTTCGTGTTAATCGGACAAACATTAGGAGTTTGGTGCATCATATATGTAAAATCGGACGAAAATATATATGGGAGCTATATCTAAATCCAGACCCGATTTTCACGAAACTTGGCACACATCTTTGTAGGCTTAATTAAGTTTGCTGTGCCAAATTTCCTAGAAATCGAAAGATATTTAGAGACTTTGGTGCACCATTTACCATAAATCGGACGAAAATATATATGGGAGCTATACCTACATCTGAACCGATTTTTCCCAATTTCAATAGGGTTTGTCCTTGGGCCAAAAGAATGAGCTGTGCCAAATTTCATCCAATTCGAATAATAAATGCCCGAATAAGACGACAGACAGACGGGCAGACGGACGGACATCAATCTGAACTTAATTCAGTGCAAATCGAAAAATATAAAAGATATATATGGGAGTTATACCTAAATCTGAACCGATTTTCTCGAAACTTGGCGCACATCATTCTGTACCTAATTTAGTACTCTCTGCGAAATTTCGTGCAAGTATTCATATCGCTAAGCCAAACTTCGTGCAAATCAAATGGTATGTAGGGATTTGGTACACCATTTACCTTAAATCGGACGAAAATATATATTGGAGCTATATATAAATCTGGATCGATTTTCAGAAAACTTAACACACATCATTCTAGACCTAATTCATATCGCTACACCAAACTTCGTGCAAATCAAATTATATGTAGGGACGTTGGTAAACCATTTACCTTAAATCGGACGAAGATATATATGGGAGTTATATCTAAATCTGAACCGATGATCGAAGGCTCATGATAATGCGAGTTTAAATGATAATAAATAAAGTCATTGCTACATTTTCGAAGTAATGTACATGCTACAATAAAGGTAGTGTTTAAAGGTAAGATAAACAGCATATGTATATACTGGAGACTGTAAGAGTATGATGAGCAATTAACCTGGCGACAAAGTCGAACTCTGATTCAGAATAAAACAGTAAGGAAAGTAGTAAAGTCGGACAGGGCGATTATATGATACCCTTCACCACTTTGGGTATATTCAACAGATGAATCTTAACAGACGTCGCATTTCTGAAGGATCAATAAACTGAAATTGGACATATCTTTCTGCATCTATACTAAATTTTTCATTTGGTCAGATATAGAGTTGCTCCAACAATGGGACAAAATTATGTAAGTCAATTTAAAGCACATATCAATTGGACACCCGTTGATTAATTGGATACATATCTGATAAACATGAGGAGTTTGGTGCACCATTTACTACATATCAGACGAATATATTTACAAAAGCTATATAGAAATCTAAGCCGATTTCATTGAAACTTGTTACAGAATATCGGCCACATTTTGAGTTCTTGGTGCATCATTTAGTTAAAATCGGGAGAAAATATGTATGGTAGATCATTCCAAATTTGAACCGATTTCAATAAAACTTTCCACATGCTAGGTTATATAAGCTATATAACTTTGGGTCTTCGGTGCACATTTTACTTAAAATCTGAAGAAACAGTATATAGGAACTATAAATCTGAACCAATTTCAACAAACCTTGCCACACGTTATATCATAATAACTTCAATAAGTTGTGCCAATCCGTATATGGGAGATATATCTAAATCTGGACCGATTTTCAGGAAACATAACACACATCATTCTACACTTCATTCAGTACGATATGCCAAATTTCGTGCAAATCTAAATATATGTAAGGACTCTGGTGCACATTTACCTAAAATCGGACGAAAATATATATTGGAGCTATATCTAAATCTGAACCGATTTTAACGAAACTTAACACACATCATTGTAAAATCGAAAGATATTTAGGGACTTTGGTACACCATTTTCCTTAAGTTGGACGAAAATATATATGGGAGTTATATCTAAATCTAAACCGATTTTCACGAAACTTAGCAGACATCATTCTTGGATTAATTCAGTACGATGTGCCAAATTTCGTGCAAATCGACAGATATGTAGGGACATTGGTGCAACATTTACCTTTAATCGAACGAAAATATATATGGGACCTATATAAATCTGAACCGATTTTCATGAAACTTAGCACACATCATTCTAGGCTTAATTCAGTACGCTGTGCCAAATTTTGTGCAAATCGAAAGATGTTTAGGGACTTTGGTGCACCATTTGTCTTAAGGGACCCCCCCCCCCCCCCCCCCATTCACGATTTTATTTTTTCAAGATTTTCAATGGGCTGGAAAATCAATACCAATGCTTGTAGAGGTTTGAAGATTTAAAAGAGAAGAAAAATAATTTACAAAAAATTTTTGTTTGTTGTTGTTTTTTGTAGTTAAAGAAAAGTCCTTATTTTCGATGGCGGGCATGATAACTCCTCACTGGAATATCGGAATCCGAAAATTCCAACGGTGTTAGAAAGAGTACATGTCTGGCTCTCGTATGAACTAGGATTATTGACTTCGCTCTAAAATTAACAAAATGGTGGACCTTTGAAAAAATATTTTTGGAAAATCGCCGATTTTTTTACCAAAAACCAAGTTAAAAAATAAGGAAGATCTTCACCGATTGGCTTTATCCTAGTTCATACGAAAGCTATACACTCTCAGAGAAAGATGTCAAAACTTGGAACCGATTGGATTAGTTATCGTGCCCGTCATTCGCAAAAAATATGTAGAGAAAAACGCGTTTAAAGTTTAAGAAGCCCTTCAGCCGTCACTTGATGCTGACACAATAAATCGGATATATCTTCAAGAGTTCTTGAGATTTTCACTTGAAATTTTGTAGGGACATTCTTTAATCGGTGTAGGTTCGAATTATATCAACAAAAATTTTGACCCCGAGAATGGGGGGGTCCCCTTAAATCGGTGACGTATGCCAAATTTCATCCAATTCGGATAATAAATGTGACCTGTACTTTGTTTACAATTTAACATGGGCAAACAGACAGGCGGACGGACATGCGTAAATCGACTTAAAAAGTGGCATAACACCCTGTACCACAGTGTGGTACTGTTCAGAATGGAAACTGGTTTCTAATTGTTTGCCATTTCTATGAGGTCAAATTTGTCTACCAGACATAAATCTCGTCCCCATTTACCTCCCAAAACTGTAAGAAATAGCATACAGCAGTCAGTATAAATAAGGGTAAATATTATTCTGTAAAAACAATTAGTATTACACCAATTTTCAACTCCAATATAATATTTTCATATGTTATATGAATACATTTTTAAGAAGTCTTTGAAAGCCCCGCGCATATGTATAGAAATAGATACATTTAATATGTATGCAAAATCCATTTATCGTTGTGACATATTTTTTTACTATGATTGCAGCTTTGAGTGTTTGCCTTTGTATTATACACGGGTACGTATGTGTAACATAACATTGCATTCTATAATGTATACGCAATGACTCCAAAATTAAAACTCGTTGATTAAAAGTTGACAAACTTTTACATAAAACTTCATTGTTGTTCCAAAATATGTTCATTGGAGATGAATAACTTATTAAATTGTAGTATTTTGATTTAATGTTGCGACATATTTGTATTTCGAACATGCAAATATATTGTTTGAGTACAAGTTTAAAGTACCATCATATTATATCTATTTGTATACCCTCCACAACACTCGGGTACAGGGTATTATGTTTTTGTGCATATGTTTGTTTCAGATATTTATGATCACAACTGGATCAAATTTGGCAGAGCTCCTATTGATAAATGGTGTATAAAACTCCCGAGGTTTTTCCGATTGAGACGAAATGTGGGATAGCGTACCTATAAAACCTATTTATTAACACTAAATTTTCCATATTTAATATTGTGTAACATGGAGTGTTTTGTTGAAATCGGTTTAAATTTAGATATAACTCCCATGTATATGTCCATCAGATTCTATGGATTGTTACAATTGTGTAATAATAAATTAAACACAAATATGATTACCAATAAAGGATTATCTTTTGAGTGTTGATTTCATGGACAATTAGAGTTAGAATCATTTCATTTAACGGTGTTAGTGCATTATTTGGGATATGATTTGTATTCTGTTATTGGAAAATAATCAGGGTAATCAAAGTTGGTTGTTTTCATAAAAATAACTATTTCTTAGTTTGGTAAAGTATGGCACTGTTCACCAGGGGGTAAGGCAGGAAAGACTATAGTTTTGGATCCCGCCACTGATTCTCAGTTAGCTTCCTTAGTTGTTGTATGGTCTTCTTTACATATATTTAACAAAGCAGTTTTTCACACTATGATTTACCAAGTACCCATTAAATTAAAAATTTTTGTAACGATTCCATGTATGTGACTTTGAACTGCTTAATCATAATACTATACGAAAATGTAAAAAAGTCGTTACGAAGAAATTACATCTAAAATTTAAATTATTTTTCCGGATTTGTATATACATCACTTAAACCACCTGCAGTATGATTGATCGATTCTCACTTAATCGTACTTTACAATTTCAATTTTTAATATGTTTCAATTTATTTCAATTTAATTTTATTCATCCATTTATCAGTTACATTTTATACATATAATTATAGTTACAATTTAAGAGATTTATCAAAAAGATATTACATCTAATAAATACTGTACAAAAAATTTATTTTATGATATATTATATATAAAGATTATTGAAGGAAAATTTGGGTTAAAACCTTCATTTAAGTTCGGATAAAAAAAATTTCAAACATTTTGGAAAATATATGCGTATAATAGAATATTAATATAATAGTCTTAAATACATCATATTTTTCCATTTGGTAATTTTGCATGTACATTTAAAGTTTTGTTAATTCTATGTCAACTCAAATTATTACATAATTAGAAGCTAAAAGTTTTTTCAAAAATGTGATTGTTAATTCATATAATTTCGTAAGTAAAATTTTGTAAATTTGATTATATTAATTCTATGCATTCTCTAACAAGTGGATAAGAGGAATGTTCGATTTTAGTATAAAAGTTTAGATTTATCCTACTAATATAATCAGTGAACCTCTCGTATCCGGTTTCGACGTGTAATGCTCGAGTGGAATGTCTCCAATGCTTGTTAAATATCGTTTTCAGACATTTATTTTGCAATATTTGCAATTTATTTAAATGGCATTTAGCAGCTTTGTACCAGACTGGAGATCCATAAGATAAAATAGGTCGTATCACAGATATATACAATAAGTTTTTATTCTGCAGATTTAATTTGGATCGCCTACCTATAATTGGTATTAGCGATTTTAATGTTGTTGTAGCCTTTTCGCATGCATATTCAATATGGTGCCGGAAAGTTAACTTATTGTCCAGGATAACTCCGAGATACTTAATTTTGTGCTGTATCTGTACGCTGTTATTGAACCAGGAGAGTGGCCTTGATGGATGTCTTTTCGGTGATTTGTTATAAGGAAAAATAATCGATTGAGTCTTTCCTTCGTTAATTTTAATTTTCCATTTTTGAAAATATTTGTGACATGTTTGCATACTTCTCTCCATTTTCTTTAAAAGGGCACTTGTTAGCTTGCTGGACGAGATGAGTGCAGTATCATCAGCATAATATGCTGCATCGAAATTCTTTAGCGGTTTAAAGTCAGCCGTATACAATGAATAAATTAGTGGGGAAAGAATAGATCCTTGGGGTAATCCTGCGGGTATTGATTTCAGTGATGAGAATTCCTTCCCTGAAACGACAGTAAAAGTTCTGTTGTCGAGGAAATCTGCGATAATTTTGCAAAGATATTTTGGCAGGTTCTTGGATATGAGTTTGTAGATTAACCCTACATGCCATACACTGTCAAAAGCTTTTTCGATGTCTAAAAGAATGATACCAGTTGACCGTTTTTTCCTTCTATTTGAAGTTATTTTGTTTTTTATTCGGCATATCTGGTGAATAGTGCTGTGTTCCCTCCGGAAACCAAATTGCTCTTTTGCTATTAAACCATGTTCGGTAACATATTCATTGATTCGGGAGAATATCAGTTTTTCAAAAACTTTTCCCAGATTACTCAATAGACTTATGGGCCTGTAGCTCTTAGGGTCGTTTCTTGGTTTATTGGGTTTATGTATAGCAACAACTTTGGCCGTTTTAAAGTGCCTTGGGAAGTAATTTAATTTGATGCAGCTGTTAAAAATTGCCAACAACAATTTTAATGCCTTTTCAGGAAGATTTTTTAATAGGATATTAGGTAAATTGTCTATACCTGGAGATTTTGATATTTTGACATTTATTTTGCAATATTTGCAATTTATTTAAATGGCATTTAGCAGCTTTGTACCAGACTGGAGATCCATAAGATAAAATAGGTCGTATCACAGATTTATACAATAAGTTTTTATTCTGCAGATTTAATTTGGATCGCCTACCTATAATTGGTATTAGCGATTTTAATGTTGTTGTAGCCTTTTCGCATGCATATTCAATATGGTGCCGGAAAGTTAACTTATTGTCCAGGATAACTCCGAGATACTTAATTTTGTGCTGTATCTGTACGCTGTTATTGAACCAGGAGAGTGGCCTTGATGGATGTCTTTTCGGTGATTTGTTATAAGGAAAAATAATCGATTGAGTCTTTCCTTCGTTAATTTTAATTTTCCATTTTTGAAAATATTTGTGACATGTTTGCATACTTCTCTCCATTTTCTTTAAAAGGGCACTTGTTAGCTTGCTGGACGAGATGAGTGCAGTATCATCAGCATAATATGCTGCATCGAAATTCTTTAGCGGTTTAAAGTCAGCCGTATACAATGAATAAATTAGTGGGGAAAGAATAGATCCTTGGGGTAATCCTGCGGGTATTGATTTCAGTGATGAGAATTCCTTCCCTGAAACGACAGTAAAAGTTCTGTTGTCGAGGAAATCTGCGATAATTTTGCAAAGATATTTTGGCAGGTTCTTGGATATGAGTTTGTAGATTAACCCTACATGCCATACACTGTCAAAAGCTTTTTCGATGTCTAAAAGAATGATACCAGTTGACCGTTTTTTCCTTCTATTTGAAGTTATTTTGTTTTTTATTCGGCATATCTGGTGAATAGTGCTGTGTTCCCTCCGGAAACCAAATTGCTCTTTTGCTATTAAACCATGTTCGGTAACATATTCATTGATTCGGGAGAATATCAGTTTTTCAAAAACTTTTCCCAGATTACTCAATAGACTTATGGGCCTGTAGCTCTTAGGGTCGTTTCTTGGTTTATTGGGTTTATGTATAGCAACAACTTTGGCCGTTTTAAAGTGCCTTGGGAAGTAATTTAATTTGATGCAGCTGTTAAAAATTGCCAACAACAATTTTAATGCCTTTTCAGGAAGATTTTTTAATAGGATATTAGGTAAATTGTCTATACCTGGAGATTTTGATATTTTGACATTTATTTTGCAATATTTGCAATTTATTTAAATGGCATTTAGCAGCTTTGTACCAGACTGGAGATCCATAAGATAAAATAGGTCGTATCACAGATTTATACAATAAGTTTTTATTCTGCAGATTTAATTTGGATCGCCTACCTATAATTGGTATTAGCGATTTTAATGTTGTTGTAGCCTTTTCGCATGCATATTCAATATGGTGCCGGAAAGTTAACTTATTGTCCAGGATAACTCCGAGATACTTAATTTTGTGCTGTATCTGTACGCTGTTATTGAACCAGGAGAGTGGCCTTGATGGATGTCTTTTCGGTGATTTGTTATAAGGAAAAATAATCGATTGAGTCTTTCCTTCGTTAATTTTAATTTTCCATTTTTGAAAATATTTGTGACATGTTTGCATACTTCTCTCCATTTTCTTTAAAAGGGCACTTGTTAGCTTGCTGGACGAGATGAGTGCAGTATCATCAGCATAATATGCTGCATCGAAATTCTTTAGCGGTTTAAAGTCAGCCGTATACTATGAATAAATTAGTGGGGAAAGAATAGATCCTTGGGGTAATCCTGCGGGTATTGATTTCAGTGATGAGAATTCCTTCCCTGAAACGACAGTAAAAGTTCTGTTGTCGAGGAAATCTGCGATAATTTTGCAAAGATATTTTGGCAGGTTCTTGGATATGAGTTTGTAGATTAACCCTACATGCCATACACTGTCAAAAGCTTTTTCGATGTCTAAAAGAATGATACCAGTTGACCGTTTTTTCCTTCTATTTGAAGTTATTTTGTTTTTTATTCGGCATATCTGGTGAATAGTGCTGTGTTCCCTCCGGAAACCAAATTGCTCTTTTGCTATTAAACCATGTTCGGTAACATATTCATTGATTCGGGAGAATATCAGTTTTTCAAAAACTTTTCCCAGATTACTCAATAGACTTATGGGCCTGTAGCTCTTAGGGTCGTTTCTTGGTTTATTGGGTTTATGTATAGCAACAACTTTGGCCGTTTTAAAGTGCCTTGGGAAGTAATTTAATTTGATGCAGCTGTTAAAAATTGCCAACAACAATTTTAATGCCTTTTCAGGAAGATTTTTTAATAGGATATTAGGTAAATTGTCTATACCTGGAGATTTTGATATTTTGAGTTTGGATATTGCATATTGTAATTCAGCTAATAAAATAAATTCAGCTCCTTCTACACTTACAGCTTCCCTCAATAGAGTTTCGACGGTTTTGTTGATTTTTGCCTCAGCAGGGTGTTTATAATTGCATAAAGGTATCTGCAAGTTTTTCACACTTTTCCTTGTTTGAAACCAACACTTTGTTTCCATCTTTAAGATTGGGTAACACATTTTTACGTTTTCCCCTCAAGCTTCTACTGACAGACCAAAAACGTTTGTCCCCCGGAGTCATATTTGTTAACAGCTTATTCCATTTAATATTTCTTTCCGAGTTTATTCTCTTATTTATTACTTTATTAAGGAATTTGACACATTGGTGATAAATATTTTCCTGGTTACCAGTCGATCTTTCCTGCTTTCTTTTGAATTTATTTCTATCTCTTATATTTCTTAAGATATCAGCTGGAAGAGAAAAAGTTTGATGTGGGTTTATTTTTGGAGTTGAGGAATCTCTGGCTGAAAATATGAGTGATATAAACGCATCAATCTCCCTATCAATTGTTGATTTTGAAGAATAAGCATCTACGTTTACACAGATATTTCGTTCGATTATGTTTTTATATAATCTCCAATTGGTGCGCATATAAGAAAAACTACCAAGATCATTTCTGTTTATTGTTGTGCATTCAACGGTGCATAAAATTGGTCTATGATCCGAGGGAATTTGATAGCTCATAGTTTCAACTTTCATTCGTAAAGTTGTATTACTTAAAATTATGTCCACAGTAGATGGATTGCGACACCTTTGATGAGGGTATAGTGTAGGGTTGTCTGGGTGATATATGAAAAAATTACTGGACTGTTGTAAACAGTTCAGTATATTACCAGCCGCGTTGTTTCTAAAACAGTTCCAAGCCATATGTTGTGCGTTTAGGTCACCAAGAAGAATATATTCCTTGTTATCGGGAGTTAAAGCTTTAATATCTCTTTTAAAATGAGATGTGAATCTAGGAGAATAAGCTGTCGTTATGACGACACTTCGATTGTTTATCCAGATTTCAATAGATAAATTTTCTATGCCAAAAGTATTTGTTAATGGTATTAGTGATTGTTTGATACTTTTGTGCACAATGAGAGCGACACCTCCACCCCTAGTATCGGTTCTGTCATTGCGGTATATATAAAAGTTGTTAAAGTAAGGTTTATGATTATCGTTAAAAAATGTTTCATTAATCGATGCCACCTGTATGTTATGTGTTTCTAACATAAGTTCAAATTGTTGTAAAATAGTGTAGTTCGACATACCATTAGCATTCCAATGCAGTATTTTAAATTCTCTTAAATTACTTGATGTCATATGTACGTTTTAACATAGACATAATTACAAGCATTTGTTGAGATTTTGATGTACATCTACTGAGTTCGTCGAGAGCAGAGGTGAATATATTAAATAACTCGTCAATAGTGAAGAGATCACTACTATTATTATTTCTCAATTGGTTAGCATATGAGAGACTATTAACATTGTGATGCTCTCCTAGGGGTGAATTTCCGTTTACAGCTTGTTGTTGTATTTTGTGGTGAGTTACGCGTACATTTGCGGTTCTCTGTGATGATCTCGCTGTAGCTTTCTCTCTAATTTCGAGATAGTGTGCTCGCATCGGGCAATTTATATCGTTCGCAGCGTGATCGGTTCTCTCTTTACCAAACTTTTTACAGTTAAAGCATGTGAACACTGCAGGTGCCTTGCCATTTTTAGTGAGAGGGCAATCAGTTGTGTGGTGTCTATTTGCACAAAACATGCAAGCCGGTTGTCTGTTGCAGTGATCTCCACCGTGGCCATGCATCAGGCAGGTCCAGCATTGTGTAGGCTTGTTTTTGTTTTTTGGTCTCTGCTTTCTCCATGTGATCATGACTTTATTTATTGAGCTAACACTTCGTAAATAAGTCGGATTGAAATTTCTTCTCTCAAATTGGACTTTGTACACAGCATCATGTATAGAGCTGTATTTGGTGTTAACTTCGATTACAGAGAACGGAGTGAGATTGTACTCTTTTAATTCCTCTTCTATCAATTTTGGGTCTATTTTAGGCAATCCATGAAGAAAAGTGGTGAATAATTTGTTTTCCTTGGAATTAAAGGAATGGAATTCTATGTTATTCTCCTTTAACGCCTTAACGCAAAAGTCGTATTTATCAGCATTTGAAGGAAAAACCTTAGTTCCAATTGAAGTTCGCTTAAAGAGACAGTCATTGCCTAATAAATGTTGAACTTCTCTAAGAGGTAGAGTTGAGTCGACAACTATTGGTGGAGGCTTCGGTACTCTCTTCTCTTCCATGATGTTGCTTTCATGGGTTATATCCATGTCACCTTCATCAGATAAGGCATTGAATCGATTGTGGCTATATGCTGATTGTCTATTGGAAGATGTGCTGCTTCCTATAACTATTGAAGGTTTCAGGTTCTTAAATAAACCTGGTTTACTCCTGGCCTGAGCATGAGTATTAGGCCTCCGGCCCATATTTTTGAGTTTTTACGCACGTACAATTTTACTCTTCTTGTTTGAATGAGTGTTTGAAAAATATCGAATGAACGATGATATCGAGAAATGAGGGTTAACTTTTATCTTTAGTTTAGCGAACAGCATGCGACCGTACCGTACGAGAGCAAAACCGTTTCTGGAAAAAAAAAAAAAAAATGGCTCAAAATGTGTTGAAGCCAACACGTTTTTTTGTGTTCTTTCCTCATTTGTGGCTAAACTACACAGCACACACACATGTGATCAGTGACTAAATTGAAGAATACTTTTGAGCAACATGGTTCTAATGTATGATTTTTTGATGTAATCATGAAGCCGAATTTTCGGTGTTTTTTTTTTTTTAAATTTTCTTATAATCAGGACGCGCAACCAGGCAATGGACTAAACTGACTTCGTTTAGTGTAGTCTCATGAATGTGTATAAAAAACCTATTTTTTGAGACTAAATTTAAGAAGGTCCACTCAAATGCCGTTGTACCCCGCGTGATTTTAGTTTTTTTACGTACCGAATGTAATGAGCCCAGCCATGTTTAATTCCGCCCAATCAGCATATTTTCCTTAACCTATTACCAAAAATCTACATTCATGATTTTTGGTAATAGTTTTTGGTAAAAATTGTCCAATTTCTTTTTATGGAATTTTAAAAGAATTTTAATAACGAATTAAAATTTAGTCTATTTAATTATCAATTTGTAGGTCATCTTTCTGCCAAAAATTGCTAAATTTTCTATCATCTAAAATTCATGTTCTGGAATTTTTCACTCTTATAAGTATTACTATTAGTTTAATATTCTTAGATACTGTTTATAGTGATATCCCATAATAAGGAAGTTGTTCCTTATTGATAGCAGCTTATCAAAGTAGTGCCTGGGAAGCTTCAATAGATTGAAATATGAGAGCTATCGACAAGTTGTTCGTATAATTTACTGATCATCCTCTCCATGTCATTTCCTATTATGGTGTCGAGAGAGAGAGTTTTATAAAGAGAGTTTTATAAACCTAAGCATGACATCTATATATAAGATAGAACAGGAAGACCAGATGATATCCCCCGTGCTGTTAAAAGGCTTTCTAATTTTATTTGAGTAACAATTTAAATAGTATCGAAAATTCTGATTGAAATAACCCCAATCAGAAGGGCCGATAACGGACCTGAGTAGGCCTATAGATCGATAAAACAACATTTTCTTTTGATATGTACAAACAAATGTATTATCAAATAATTGTAGAACAATCATAAAAATTAAGCCACCTTAATATACAAATTATGGTAATAAAATAATTCTCCATGCGGTTCTTTTGGAGACATTTAACCTTGACAATTAATTTTAGTTTATTGTTGTTTTTTGAATTGTCATTATAATTATTGTTGTTGGCGTTGTTTTTGTTGTTATTAACTTTATTAAAACTGGCAGTTAATATAATACAGTTAAACGCCTGCAGACAGTGTGGAAGGAATTGTAACGAACATGTGTCCTTAATTGGGAATTTCCATTCATGTTAATATTAATGATTCATATTGCCATATGGCTGTATGACCGTCGTTGTAGTAACCGCACAGTTGTGTTAAATGTAAATGTATTTGTGTAAGAGGTAATAAATGAATTATCAACATACACGGAAGATATTTTAAAAGGAATATTGTTTAATCTACGATATAGTACACTTTTGTATTTATGGAGGTATATACTATATCAAAGGTTTGTATGCAAAATGTCTAAATATTTATTAAAGACAAACATCTTAATATATTGGCAATAAATCATTTTTAATATGTATGTATATTTCGTTGACTTAGGTTCCTTAATATGACGAATACCTTAAAGTGAATTTGAGCATTTATGTACATAATGGGTTTACCACAGAGGGATTGACAAATTTGAATTTAATTGCCAACGTAATAGTACACATATCATCGAACTGTAACTGTCAATTTATTCAACTTGACATGTTCGTCGTTTAAAAAAAATATATACTTCACAATTTTGAAACCGAGCGTGTCGTAAAATCTCTAATGAAGTATTTTACGTTAGGTTTTTGGTTTACATGCCTACAAGATAAAGCTGAATTGAAGAAACTTACGTCGTCAGGAAGTTCCTATTGAACTAATTTCCTGCTTAACGACCAAAATAAAATAGTCACAAAGACTTATCGATAGACACACTACCTTAAAACAAATACGTTAGTGTGTAATTACCAGAACCGTAATCAAAATTTGAACACAGAACACTTATTGGTATATGAGCTTAATAAAAAAAAGCTAAAACTACTATTGATCTAACGATTATGCAATATAATATAATTACTGTCATCATGTATACGCCGTCGCTGTCGGACACTAATATTCATTTCGTTAAGTTTAATTGCTTTCGTGATATATAGATACAAGGTAATAGACGAATTACTCCCATACGAACACACTTGGAGCCTCACTGAAGTGTCAATGTACCCATTCATCAAGGTTAACTTAATTGCTGTTATTAGATTTGAGTTGAAAATACGTTTTAAATGTTTCATATCAACAGATGTAAAGTTAATTCCATTGTACACCCTCCGTTATCTAGCTCGTCGGATATATCGAAGGGTTAACAACCAAAATAAAGTAGTCACAAAGAGGGTATCCCTTTTCCATTTAAAATTTTGCCCATTTTCAATCGGCTGGCAAATGAACGTGCATTATATTGAATACTTGTAACTTTAAATATATGTATGTATATATGTATATATTTGAAGACTTGAAAGATAAGAAAATAAATTGTCATAAGTTTGTTGTTGTTATTTTGTAGTAGATTTTTGTAATTAAAATCAGAAAGGATAGTGGTAAAATCGGGCTGTATGATACCCTTCACCACTTTCGATATGTATTCTAACTATTTCATATCAATGTTATATATATATAGCTTATATATATATATATATATTTTCGTCCGATTTAAGGTAAATAGTGCACCAAAGTCCCTATATATCATTCGATTTGCACGAAATTGTGCATAGCGTAATGAATTAAGTCTAGAATGATGTGTGTTAAGCTTCGTAAAAACCAGTTCAGATTTAGGCATAGCTCAGATTTAATGTAAATGGTGCACCTAAGTCCCTATATATCTTTCGATCTTCATGAAATTTGGCATAGCGTACTAGACTGAGTCTGATGTGTGCTAAGCTTGGTGAAAATCGATTCAGATTTAGATATAGCTCTCATATATATTTTTGTCCGATTTTATTTAAAGCCCCTAAATTTTTTTCTGATTTTCTCGAAATTTTACATAGCGTACTGAGCAGCCATAGTTTCCATTTATTTTCGACGGACTTCATGTTAATTGTGCACCAAATTGAGAGAGATTAAGGATTAAATTTAGAACATACATACATAGTTTTGTCCCATTGCACTATAGGTCAAACTGGTAATTTTTGTGACCAAAAGTCATCAAATAATGGTATTTCAACCTGAATAACTTTCTTAACCTTCTGAAAGAAAAATGGATTTTTTTTTAGAAATTAACCCTTTGGGGATAAAAATAAATTAATTTATATATTTGATAACATTTTATTTATATATATTCTTATTATTGTGAATAAATAAAATTATGGAATATCATTATATACAGGGTCGTATGCAGTGTTTCGAAACATATGTTTGATGTTTGTTAAAAAATGAAGAAATTTTTGTTGCATAACAAAATTTATGTAAACAAAACCAATTCGGGCGGTGTCGAGTACCATGGACACCCCCTCCACTTTGCTACGTCTGTGATTTCATATATTATTTAAATGAAGTCGGTATCATTTACCTTATGGACAGCCAAGTATATTTCGTCAATACAGTACATATCGGATATAAGAAAAAACGCATATAACAAAGATTATCAAAAACACCGAGCTTATACTTTCTTATATCCGATAATTCCATATAAGAAAAAATCGCATGTAAGAAATCTCCGGCTTTTTGGAGTTTCTGATATACGATATCTACTGTATTAAATTAGCTGTTTCATAACAATAATTTCTAAATATGTTTAAATTTAAAACTGGCATAATAATGAAATTAAAATAATTTTGAAACTGAATATAAGATTTGCCTCTACTCCAGTTATTTCAGATTCAAATTAATCAGTATTTCGGTAAATGGTTTAACATACAAAAATGGTAATAATTAAAAAACCGCACAAATCCGCAAAACCACATTAGGTTATTTAGATTAAGGACGGTTCAATGAACAAATATCAATTTTTATTTCAATTGCCAAAAGTTGCCCACGGATTTAATGCTTTCATAATCTCAAAGTTTAAAAATTTCTGCGATCAACCCAAAGTTACACTTGTTTTAATACAATTTTTACACATACACATATGTATAGATACATTTTATGATAAAAAATATCGAATACTGTCTTATTAATTCTTTACTTATAGTTATACTTATATGTTATTTCCACTTTAAATCTTAACAAGTAACATGTCAAATGAATACATTTTTTATGATATTTTTATAATTCACGTTTGACAGCTTGCCATGTAACGGTATAAGTGATTATGCAAAAACAAAATTCATTTTTATTTGTTTTGAAGTGTTCCTTACTCGATTCTAACTCAAAAGAAGTGATAAGACAATGTGTGAAATTCGACTTTTGGACATTAAAATGGTCTGTTTGACCTATAGTGCATTGTACGCAATCAACACTAAATCTGCCCGAATGAAATGAAATTTAACATAGGTTGCAGAATGGCATTTGTATGGATTGATTTGAGTCGGTACACTTGTAGACAAATATCACATACTGAAATTAGTCCAATCTATATCAAAGTTCCTTGGAAAAGGCGACGTCTGTTAGGATACATATAGTCGGCCCAGTCTGACTTTACTACTTTCTTTACTGGTTTCACTTTTCGGTAGTCGACTCTATGTCCATCGACTACCACAAAAACACATTGACAAATAAGAACGAAAAATGATCACCACGGCCCTTATCTGTGAGAAAAACACAATCAAAGCCAATGCATTTGTGGCTCTGTTCTCTTAATCTTAAACTAAAACTATATTGCGAAATATACATTTTAAATTGCGTCCAAATCGTGTAATCCTCTATTTTAAAGATAAATTGGGTGCATCTATCTTTTGGCTGAATTTTTTAAAATCCATATCATGTCGTTTATTGAAAATGCAAGCCAGTTCCCGCCGTTCTAGTAGATGAATTCTCGCGAAGAATATTTTATTTTATCCGGAACGTAATAAAACTTACTGATCGCTGGTACCCATATGAATCAAATGACAGATATGCAAATTTCGCCGAAAAATAGGTTTTAAGAAATTTGATCCCACAAAATTGTCCCCTTTGGATAGATATTACTGTGAAGCTGTGCTTATTACTTACTTAGCTTGTTTGTTACAGAACGGTTGTTCCATAAGCCGAGCTTAAAAAAGATTTCCAAGCGCGTCGGTCTTGTGCGTAAGACCACGTTTCAAGATGTTGTTTTCAACTTGGTCTTTCCATCTAATTCGTGGCCTTCGCCTTCTACGGGAACCATCAGTAGAGTCGCTTTTATATGGCTTTTGAGCTGGGCATTCTCATTCATTCCACAACATGGCACCGTAGTCGCTGCAGCTCAATACGACTGACTATGTCGATGTCCGAGTATAAATTTTAAAGCTCGTGGTTCATTCGACGCCGATATTCACCGTCGACGCAGATCGGTCCGTAGATCTTTAGGAGAATTTTTCTTTCAAACACCCCAAAAGCTGCCTCATCTGCTTGCGCAAGTACCCTTGCTTCTGATCCATATAATAGCACGGGTAGTATCAGCGACTTGTAAAGTGTGAGTTTGGTCTGGCGGGAGGTGGCCTTGTTTCTAATCTGCTTACTTAGAACATAGTAGCATCTGTTGGTCATCACAATCCTTCTCCGAATTTCAAAACTGATGTTATTCGTTTTATTTATGGCGGTACCAAGGTATATAAAATCGTTAACTACCTCGAAGCTGTAGTTCTCAAGTTCCACAGTTGGTCCGAGTCTATTGGACGTTTTGCGCGTTGATACCATCAGCTTGGTCTTCTCGCCGTTTACTGCAGACCCACTTTGACAGACACCTTTTCATTTTGTTCCAAGGTGGCTGTTACCGCTCCCATTATATCGATGTCATCGGCGTAGGCGAGTAACATGTGTTGTTTGGTGTACAGAGTGTCATTTCTGTTCACCTTTGCGTCTCGTATGACCTTTTCCAGCAGGATGTTAAAAAGATCACACGACAAACTGTCACCTTGTCTGAATCCTCGTTCGGTAATGAAGGGCTCCGATAGGTCCTTTCCTACTTTAACTGCTTACCTTGTGCCACTTAAAGTTATCCTGCATAGCCGTATTAATTTTGCAGGAATTCCGAACGTATACATGGCTTTAAACACCTCTGAACGGATAGGGCTGTCGAATGCGGCTTTATAGTCGACAAATAGGTGGTAAGTGTCGATGTGTTTTTCGTGAGTCTTTTCCAGGATTTGGTGCAGAGTGAAATCTGATTAATGGTGGATTTGCCAGGTCTGAATCCGCATTGGTATGGTCCAATGATGTCATTGACCATTGGCTTCAGTCGTTCACACAGCACACTGGATAGTACTTTATATGCGATGGGAAATATATATCGAATTACTCAGATTCGTGATACACATACGATACATAAGGGACGTACTCCTCCTTTTGTAGGTATTTACTGTGACACAAAGGCCGTACAATTACTGGCTAAGCCACAAATCGAGAAAATACATAAAAAACTGGGTGGTCTCACCCTATTTTTACCCATTTTATACATTGCAGTAGACACAATTTCCACAAAAATTAACTTTGGAGGTAAATATCAAGAGAAGTTTGCAACGACAGATCATTAAATCCAAAACTATTAAATTTTTTGCATATACTTTGATAATTCTAGAGTTATAAAGGGATGAACATCGACTTCAGCTATGTTAAAAATTGGCAATATTTCCCAGATACAGTTTGCTACCGCAAAATTGTGCCTCATCGATATATTGTTTGATATTGAGGCTGACACTTTTTTATTTGTTCAATCTTCCATTATAATGTCAAGATCAATACATTTTCGAATTTTATTGGACACAAATAAAATAAAAATTACTATGTAATTTACTACACATATCTCCCCAATCTAATATACACAACACTTATTAGTCTATAAGCTTAATAAAAAAACTACAACTACTATCGATCTAACGACTATGGTACGTATAATTACTATCATTATGTATACGCCACCGCTGTCAGACATTAATATTTATTTTGTTAAGTTTAATTGCTTTCGAGATACATATATAGATATAAGGTATTAGACGAATTACTCCCATACGAACACACTTATTGTGAACAACTGTCAGCAGGAGTAGAAAAAGTAATGCAACCTCACTGAAGTGTCAATGTACCCATTCATCAAGGTTAGATTAATTGGTGCTGTTAGATTTGAGTGGAAATTAAGTTTTCCATGTTATCACATCAACAGATGTTTCTAGTAAAGTTCAATATTCTAGCCCTTCAAATATTTTGTTAATTTTTGGCTAGGATATTTATTTGGACCAAACATGATCTTTGTGAGGTAGGTGTCAATAGAGCATGGTGTTACAAGGTCAATTCGAATTAAATGACAGTGTTGTCGACTACTGTCAACTTAAATTTGGGCCCATTTGTAGTGATGTTGGATAGAAGGATCACAATATGAAGCCTAAATTTCTTTAGAATATAGTTCCAGTCTATTTAAATTTAGATATAATTTACATATATGTAATTTTTTTAACATAGCTGAAGCCGATATGAGAAAAAATACATAGATTTCGATTTATTGATCTGTCGATACAAACTTCACATGGTATTGACCTCCAACGTTTATTTTCGTGGAAGCTGTGTCTACCTTAAGTTAAAAAATGGGTACAAACAGAGTGAAGCAACCTAGGTTGTTTATGTTTTTTTCTCGATTTGTGGATTAATCATTAATCGTTTTTCGAAAATCTTTCTGCACCCACCTTTAAATGATGCTGACATTTTGAAGCTCGATTTTGATTTTTTTTAATTTCTCTCTTAATTTCAATGTGTAATCAGGAATTGTCATATATCATTTATAGGATTGTTGTACTCGCGAATCAGCGTAATTTCGTATATATTTTGTAATATGTAATATGAATAGCTTCCAAGAATATCACATTTTAAAAATTTGGAGCGATCTAATTTCTAAAAAAAAAAATTCCGGCAAAATTTTATATCTGTCATTTGATTCGTATTTGTACCCGCGATCAGTAAGCTTTTTTACGTCACGGATAAAATAAAAACCTCTTCGTAAACGGCGGGAACTGGTCTGCCACAGACACGAAATTTGACAAATTTTTTTTGAAAATATCGTGAATTTAATGGCATTTTCTGTGGATCATTTTTGTTTCAATAACTGACCTGATACGGATTAAGAGCTTTTTGCGAAATCAGAACTTCAGACAAAAGATAGATGTACCCAACTTATCTCAAAAATATTGTAAGCTACGTTATCCATGGTTCTTAATGACCCGCATTGAAATAGTTATAGATCAATGTATTATTTTAGGGTGTACACCAAAATCGGATGCGCGTTAAAGGCGTATGGACTTTTTGGAACATATTCGCGTTTTATTAATTTTTGGCATTCCAATGTGTATACTTATATATAAGAAGTGAATTTTTGTACCCTACACCACACTATGGTACTGGGTATTGTGTGTACGTCTTTGTGTATTTGTTTGTAACATGCAAAAGGAAACGAGAATGACACATGGTTCCTTTTGAGAATAGAATCACTTCCTAAGTCGATTTATACATGTCTGTTCGTCCGTCTGTCTGTCCATGTTAAATTGTAAACAAAGTACAAACCGCATTTACGATCCGAATTGGATTAAATTTGGCATAGGTCACTTATTTGGCCCAAGGGCGAACCCTATTGAAATTGGGAAAAACCGGTTCAGTTCAGATATAGCTCCCATATATATTTTCGTCCGATTTAATGTAAATGGTGCACCAAAGTCCCTATATATCTTTCGATTTGCACGAAATTTGGCACAGCCTAACAATTTAGGTCTAGAATGATGTGTGTTAAGTTTCGTGAAAATTGGACCAGATTTAGATATAGCTCCCATATATAGTTTCGTCCGAATTAATATAAATGATGCATCAAAGTCCATATACATCTCTCTCTTCATGAAAGTCAGTTAATGATAAGATTTAAATATAGTCCCATATATATTTTCGTCCGATTTTATGTAAATAGTTTACCAAAGTCCCTATATTTCTTTCAATTTGCACGAAATTTGGCATAGCGTACTGAATTAAGTCTAGAATGATGTGTGTTAAGTTTCGTGAAAATCGGTTCAGATTTAAATGAAATGCAAATTGTAAATGTAAATTGTTTACATTTTATGTAAATGGTGGACCTAACTCCTAATGTTTGTCCGATTGACACGAAATTTTGCACGACGTATTAAGTTGAGACTAGAAAGTTTGCTTTAAATCGATTTACATAAAATTCTGCTATTGTATGGAAACGACTCAAAATTTGCACGAATGAAATGAAATTTAGAAGAAAGGCAGGAGTATGGATTGGTGTTGGTCGGTTCACTTATAGATAAAGATTACATATTCATGTCAATGTTTCTTCAAAAAGGCGACATCTGTTGGTGAAGTGTATCATATAGTCGGCCCAGTCCGACTTTACAATTTCCTTACTTGTTTTTAATTAATTAATTATATATGGTATGTTCCCATATTGCAAGAATCTACTATTTTTTACTCCGATAACACTTTTTTCCTTTATGATATCGAAGAAAATTGTAAAATCGAGTAGATTCTTGCAGTACGGGAACAGACCGATATTTTGTTTATTTTGCTACATGGTATAATAATAAAAGGTAACAGCAAGTGTTGTTGTACAAAAAACGATACAACAACCACATGGAAATTTGTTGTTGTAAGTTCTACTAGTATCAACTCATTTGACAGAAAAATGTAAACAAACAAACAAATTATCATCAAATTATTTTTATTTTGAAAATGAAATATTTTCGAATCCTCAAAATAAAAATTCAAAAACATGAATGAAAATCTATCAAATTTATATTTCTATCGCTTCCACATCTTTCCTTTAATTAAGCCATTGCCATATATATGTGTAACACATATGACAATGCTGGGAATAGCGAGTAATTCCTTTAAGAAAGATTTGCTTCCTCAAACTTTCCCAGCAGGCAGATTGAGTAAATTGAATACGGGAGCACATTAATAAAGAACAATTTCAAATTGTATGCGTTCCCAATTTTCCTGTTGGGTGATTTTTAAAAACATAATTTGTCAAATTCATATTGACACTAGTATTACGTTGGAATCAAATCAGCTGGGATTTGCTGTTACCTTTTATAATTGCACCATGATTTTGCTATAACTTCATTTTCAAAAAAGGTTACAGGTTATTTATCCAGTTTGGAATTTCAGTTGCCTTAGTTTTGGCCACCAGTGTTTATATCTTTCACCTAATGTCAAATTAAGGTCTCATATGTCTCAAAAATGTATTCGAAGTAGTTTTTTTCTGAATCATTCATTTTTACATATATCCTCAGCCTAGTGGCTAATGAGAAAAATATATACCCAAAAAGTGCCGAATCGAATATAGATCAAATCGTACACAAATGGTCAACATTTAGAAACTTTGTAAATTTCATCTGTAGCGAATGGAGTTTCCGGTTTGATCCATTGATTACACATTGTACTGTTTTACCAAACCTAAATTAAATCTGGGGAAGGAATTTAATTTAGATGTAACTGGCAACATCTTCTGGTACCTCCCCACATATGGTCAAATCTTTGATAAGAACACCTTATATAAAGTGGATAGTAAATCCTATGTGGTCTAAACATGACAGACTTTAATATTTATACTGAATATTGTATTAATCCAATTATCGCCTATATAGGTCCATGATCCCTGTTACCTCCCCCACAAACTGTCAAAGTTTGTAAAATCTATACATTTCATAAAAAAATGCTACACATCGACACTAGACAGTAGATCCGTAGACTCCCACAAACTAACACAAGACTTGTTAATTAATTATGAATGTAAAAACCAGGAGCACATCTGGCATATATTCAAAGTGAGTTTCATTCAAACAACGAACTGGCACCTTTAGTCTAGTGCAAGCCTCTTGTGAACATTGTCCTAAACATTAAATACTGCCTGTTTAATCATAGCCATGCTCTTTTTGATTCTATTGCGTCTTGAAAAATAGTCCTTCAGGATTTTTATAAACGTGTTCAAGTGTACACAAATATTAATATTTCACTTTGCTATAAAACCGGTAGGTAAGATAGATATGTGTGTATGCAAGTGAATGAACTTACCATTTAATGCGTAGTTATCCACATTCGAAGTAACTATCATTTCCGAAACTGCAAAATGAAAAATGAATTAAAATTAAAAAATAATATTAAACATTCTACATAAATATGTTTAATAAATGCGATTACAAAAATATATTTGAAAATAAAAACATATGCATTGCAATTCGAAATGGACGATTTGAAAAACCATTCCCCCCATGAAAAATGATTACAACCGGTGTTTACAAAATTCCATAGCAAAACAAAGTAAAAATATCAACACAAACAAAAATAAAATATACTAAGAGCGAAGTGTGAGAGAGAGAGAGAGAGAGAGCGAACGAAAAGCTTTTCTAAGAAACTTTTCCAAAAAAAGGAAAAACCCAAAAAGGACAATAAAAATATGTAATGGAATGGGCAGCGCGAGGTATCGATTTTTCACATATTTTCATCAGGAATGGTTAATGCGTTTCTCGTAATGACCATTTCTTTGTATGTGTGTTGTTACCTTTTCACGTATCACTTTCACTTCTAACAAAGGCAGGATATATTCCGATTTGTCACAATTTTCTTGTGATTTAACAACAATTGAAATTTCCCAGTTTATTTTTTTCCTTTTTGTTATGGGAAAATATTTTTCATAATTTTCGATTTGACAATTTGCCGTGCAATACTAAAACTTTTTCAACGATTTCTTTCACTTTTTAGATACAACTTAATCGGGTTGTAAATGCTCAAAACTTTTACACTTTTCACGTAACATTGGTATCTTTTCAAAGCATTGAAATAAAACTAAATTCGATAATTGATGAATAAATAATTTAAATTGTTACACTAATTGTTAGACACTAAAAACTATTTAACTAGAAATAAAAGTATTTTTTTTTTTAATTTTCTATTTTTTTCGTTTGCTGTATATCTGTTTGCGTTTCTTTTTTCCTGTTTTGTGTTCCGAACCTTTCTCTAGAATAAAGTATCTACGTGTGACTCAATTACTGCCACACGAAGAAGAATCCTTTCCGTCAGTGTTTTTCCCTATGCATCACCATGAAAAAGCTTTTGGAACGGAGCTTTTTTTCCTCTCTGTGTGTGCATGTGTATCGAAAGTAATGTCAAATATTGACACAATTCATATGGACCAACTGTTGATTTGTCCTGTTGAGGAGGACAAACATGCCATTGAAGAGAAAGTGAAAATACGACCTCTCTACCTCTCCATTTGGTCGGAGAAAGTAAAAGTTAATATCCAAAATAAAGTAAAAAACAGGGAAGGAATCCCCACAAATGAAAAATATGAAATTTGTTAATGTAAAAATTCAATGTTATTTATACGATTCTGAAAACTACGATGTTTGTTGAAAATAAAAATATATGATTTTTTCATTTTTATCTGGAGGTACCGTTATATGGCAGCTACTCCAAAACGTGTACAGACATTGAAAATACACTTTGATACCCAATATAAGCTCCAAATATTTATATTTTAGTTGGAATATTTGATACCTTATAATAACTTTAAATATTACAACAATTTCGATTGAAAAACAGACCCAAAATACTGAATATTGGGTGGTATCGTTATACAACCCTAACCACTGAAGATTCGTACCCCATGTTAAAGTAATAAAATTTTAGTTTCAAATCTTTTTAAATGCCACAAAAATGGTTCAAATTGAACCAAATGACCTTTATTTGAAAGATAATTTTATTGGGTTTTAAAATGTGTAAAACAACTTATTTTGCAAAAATAAAAAGAATAGTAATTTTTATTTTTTCCCAGTTATTTGGCGTTAATTTCTTAACCGCCGTTTCATTATAGCCCATGCATTTTTAATTGGATTTTTGAAGACACTTCCCCTTGAAATTGGGTTTATAAAGACCAACAAGTCTGCAGAGAGACCACAGGTCTATATAAAGACCAATTGGTCTGTATAGATGCCGATTGAAAGTGTGCAGAATCCTCAGGTCTTCAGAGATATCACTGCCCTGCATAAAAACTATAGGTGTGTATAAATACCAATTCGTATATATAGAACACGGGAGTTTATATAGTCGAATTGGTCTGTACAGAGACCACAGGCCTTAATACAAACCAATTGGTATGTAAACAGACCGATTGGAAGTGTACATATATCACAGGTCTGCTGAGAGATCATAGGTCTGTATGGGGAAAACAGGGTTTTATCTTAACATATAAAAGTGCTTTGTATTAAGTGAGTGAGTGACTGACAGATCATCGCCCAGACGAAACAGCTGAAGCTAGAAGCTTGAAATTGTGAGTGTGGGTTGTTGTTGGTGCGTAGGTGTGAGATAGGGCTGGGGTTTTGGAAATTCGAACTAGAAGGGTACGAAAAGTACTAACATGTAACGTATTAGGCGAACGGGAAGAGCTAGAATTCTGAAATTTGGAATGTTGGACACTGATGGAAAGTTAGAAAGAAGTACAAAAGGGTATTTGGAAGTTCGACTTATAAGTGTACCAAAAGTACAAAACATTACTAAATTTAGTTCTAATTGTATATATTGAACATATATAGCTAGAATCTTGAAATTGTATTGGGAATTGGGATTACTTTTGGTACTAAATTTGGTGCAAGTTGGATTTATGTGAACAGTTAGAGCTGGAGTCTTCAAATTGAGAATTAAAATAACTGTTGGTCTGTAGGATTGAGGTAGTTTAGGAAATTCATACTTTTTGGTACGAAAAGTACTATATGGTACCAAATTTAGTACAATGTGCATTTTGCTTGAAAGATTTTTGCTTAAGATTATTGTTGAAGATTGAGCTAAAGATACGTCTTTGGAAATTCATATTTCTTCGTACTAAAAGTACTAAACGGCACTAGATTTGGTACAATTAGGATTCGGGTGAACGGAGAGAGCTGGAAACCTAAAATTTGGAATAATGGTTGCTGTTGGAATATAGAATTGAGATATGGAAGCATAGTACTTATGTGTACTATATGGTACTACATTTGGTACAACTTGATTATGTTTGAATGGATAGAGCTGGACTCCAGAATTTTGGAATTAAAATTACTGTTGCAGTGTAGGATTGACGTAGTTTAGAAAATTCTTAATTATAAAAACAAAAAGTACTAAATGGTACCAAATAGTTAAAAAATTGTTTTTGGGTAAACGGATAGGGCTGAGATTCTGAAATTTTTAACTAATATTGCAGTTGGAGTGCAATATTGAGATATGTCGAAAGTTTTGAAAATTCGTCCTTATGTGTAATAAATAGTACTTAATTTGGATTTGAGTGAACGGATAGAGATTGAAAACTTACATTTGGAAAGAAAATTACGGGATTAAGGTTGTATTGGAATTTCGTACTTATACATACGAGAAGCACTAAATGTTACAAAATATGGTGCAATTCGTTTTGTGTGACCGGGAATCCTAAAAATTGGAATTAAAATTAAGGTTGGAGTGTAGGATGAGACATGGAGTTTTGAAAATGCGCAATTATGTGCACTAAATTGTATTATGTTTAGTACAATTCAGATTTGAATGAAAGGATAGGGATGGAAAAGTTAGATTTGAAAATAAAATTACTGTTAGATTACAGGATTGAGACAGTGTTCGAAATTCGAACACATAAGGACGAATATTTCAAAATACGAAATGCACAAAATTTGGTACAATTTGTACTTTGGTGAACGGGTAGAACTGGAATCCTGAAAGTTGCAACTTAGGCTACTGTGGGAGTGTAGGATTGATATAGGTTTGGAATATAAATACGAAAAGTACAGAATGATACCAAATCTGGTACAATTTGGTTTTTGGTGGACAGACATAGCTGGAATTCTTAAATTTGGACTTACGATTACTATTTGAAATCAGGATTGAGGTACTTTGGAAATTTGTATTTATAAGTACGAAAAGTACTAAATTTCATACAATTTGGACTTTGGTGGAATTAAAATTTCTGTTAGGGTGTAGGATTGATGTAGTTTTAGAATTTTTTACTTATGAGTATTAAAAGTACTAAATGGTACTAAATTTGGAACAATTTGGATTTGGTTGAATCTTGAGAATTGGAATTTAGATGACTCTTGAAGTGTAGTATTGAGCTATGGAGACAACTTTGTAAAAAACGAATTTATGTGTACGAATAGTAAATAGAATAAAAAATGCAATAAATTTGGATAACGGAGGGAGCTGGAAACCTAAAATTTGGAATGTGGGTCACTTAGGGAGAGTAAGAAGGAAGTACCAATGGGTTTTTGGTATTAAATTTAATGGTGGTGGTGTAACGGGGGTAGTATTGAAAATGTGTACATATGTGTTCAAAAAGTGCTAAATGGATCTAAATGTGGAACCTGTACGTAAATATATATATTTGGAATTCTGATCTATTTTAAATCCATGTAATGGAAATATGAAAGAGATTTCGGAAAATAGTGCTTATGTGTATGAAGGTACTCTTCATACACATACATTATGTTCCCGTACTGCAAGAATCTACGAGTTTTTACTATTTTTTTCGATAACATAAAGGAAAAAGTGTTATCGTAGTAAAAAATAGTAGATTCTTGTAGTACGGGAACAGACCAATAATGGTAATAACGTGATATTTGATGTAGGAATAGAGTTGAAACTCAGAACTATAGTACAACAAATTATGCAGTATTCACGACTTCCATATGAAATATTTTTATTATTTTTATTCCCTTTCCGCAAACGAAGTAACGTGCACTTTACTAGTGACAAAATAAATGAAAACAAATACAACAATTTGTTTTGTTCATTTTATATATTTTTAACATTTTACCAAAAAAGCGAAAAATGAATGTGATTTAAGGTTTCTTTCGGAACACCTCTTGTATGTATAGTATAATATATTCGACTCCGTCCGACTTTCGCCCTATCAGTACCGTTTATAATTTTAGTATATTTTTAGTAACTATTAAACAAAATTTCAATTTGGTCAAATCAATTGCTAGTCCATTATATAATCGGAGATAAAATATGAATTTCCGCTCATATTTAAGCGTCCTCATAAAATTCCCTACAACACGACATCTATTGCATTTCGTTGACATTAGAGTAAATGTCATATTTTATTTGTGCGCGCTGTCAAAATTGAATGCAAACCGTCAACATGCGTTATTTGTGTTAGAGCGGGCAAAATATCGATGATTTCACTATAACAATTTTTCGATAAGTATCGAATCTTCAATTCATTTACAAATTATCCACATCATATTTCATTTGCTTCAGTAAAATTGGATTCAAGACTCCTAATTTTATCAGATATATCTTAAATTTTAAGTCATCAACTGTAACTATCGTTTAATAAAACAATTCATCGACCATTGACACATCATAAGAACTTTCGATAACATTATCGATTATTTTTTTACCACCACTAATCTGTGTTCTCTCTTCGCAAGACTTCTCATTGTTTGTTGTAGCATCGTAATTTAAAGGAATTCATCGTGCCGGCATTTGCATTCGGAAAGCAGTTCAACAGAGTTTTCTCGTAAAAAAGGCAATTAAAGGAAAACTACTACAGTTTAATTTTTCGAAAGTAACGAAAACACAACAAATCATCCAAAATGTTCTGGGGTAAGTAGAATGTGAAAAGCGTGCCTTTCTCCCAAGATAAAAACGCGTGTTTGTTAAATATCGACCACCACGTGTTGTCCATGTTTCGTTCAATAAAAATGAATTCTCCGATTTTGTTAAATAAAATGTTCAATGCTTAATGAATCTTCATCTCATTGTGTCTTTCTATTTTAGGTCTCAATTTAAAACCAAATCGCAAATACTCGCAAACAACCGAGAAATCTTTCCACATTTCACAAGCTGCTTTAGATTCCGAATCGTCACAGGGTGGCCCCACACAAATTTGGATTAGCAGCGAAAATCAACGGTTTTTGATATGCACATTGCGCAAAGAGGTTTGCGAGCAAGTTATGCTTGACTTGAACTTTGCTGCTGGCAATGAAATCTGCTTCCAAAGTGTTGGCAGTGGCAATGTTGCCTTGTCGGGCTATGTCATCGAAGACGATATGGCTGATGACTTCATGAACGGCGAAGAAGAGGAGGAGGAAGATGAGGAAGTCGACTCTGATGAAGAGCAAGATTTACGCGAAGCCCTCAATGACTTGAAGTCCAAGAAGGCCCAAAAAGACAAGAAAGCCGATAAAGGAAAAGCCAAAGCTAAGGCTGTAGCTGCTGAAGAAGATGACGACGATGATGATGAAGATGATAGTGATTTCGATGTGGAGAATCCCGGTGACGATGATGATGATGACGCCGAGGATGATGATGAACAAGATGAAGACGACGATGATGATGAGGACGATGATGACGAAGAGGAAGATGATGAGGATGATTCCGATGATGAGGAAGTCCAACAGCCCAAGGCAAAACAACCCAAATTAGACAAACCTGAAAAACAACAAAATGGTGTTGCCAAGCAAAAGGAACAACCTCAAGCCGAGAAAAAGTCCAAGAAAGAAAAGAAGGAACAAAAGAAAGAGCAACAACAACAACAGCAGCAACAACAAAATAAACAAGAGAAACAACAAAAGACTGGCGTTGAACGTGCCCTTACTGGTGGTGTTAAAGTTGTGGACATTCGTGTTGGCAATGGACCCGAAGCCAAGCCCGGCAAACGTGCTCAAGTCTACTATGAAGGTCGTTTACTGTCTAACAACAAAGTATTCGATAGCTTGAAGACAGGTGCTGGATTCAAGTTCAGCTTGGGTCGCGGTGAAGTTATCAAGGGCTGGGATGTCGGTGTTGTTGGCATGAAAGTTGGTGGTAAACGTCGCATTACTTGTCCCCCACACATGGCCTATGGAGCACGTGGTTCTCCACCAACCATCCCACCCAACAGCACATTGGTGTTCGAAGTTGAACTTAAAGGCGTTAATTAAATATAACATAAGTAATAAGTAATTCCACTCAACATTTTTACACAGAAGTAAACCACAACCTTATCCAGTTTTTAGTTTATCCCTTTCTTATGATTTTTGTTTCCAGTACAGCTACTATGCTATATTATACATAATTATATATATTTTACGATTTTTGTAGAAATCTTTTTAATAGTATAGAAGGAAATATTTTCCAAGTCACATTTATTCGCTACATTTAAATATAGTATCATTTCAACTCTTTCGCATCTAACAAAAGAAGTTAAGTTTTTCCAATACATCGTTTGTTATACAATTTTCCTTTTCTACCAAAATAAGTCTATAAGAATTTCTCCATAATTTCTTGTTTTTGTTCTATCTATTGATGAGTTATCATATCAACTCTCTTGTTTATATAACAAAAAAGATTCTATAAATAAAACCTAGATTGAAAAATTGTACAAATTTGTTTTCTTATTTTGTTTGTTTAATAACGGCAGTTGCTTGCTACCTGATAGTATAGAACCACCAGGTTGATTTTCTAGAACATTTATAAGATATGTGCACATATGTTTACCTAAGTATGTTAAACGTATTGAAAGAATAATGGATTATCAATACGCGGCAGATGTCATCTTAAGGGTAATATGCTGCAGATGCAATGTATATGTTGCATTGACAAATGTAACATATCTTATGGATTATCCCTGTAGATCAAGAATGTTACAAATGACAAAGGTACGTTTTTGGCGCGCTATTCTAAATCTGATCATTTTTGTGTAACGAGGTAGAAAAAACTACACATAAAACACAATATTTCTTCATTCATTGTGGCATTTGTGTCCTAACATTCGACGGAAAACCACATTGACCTATAGTCTATAGGATATACCAACATAGAATTACAAAGACGATTAATGATAATCTGTCCATCTTTCCATGTATTTTTATAATCAAAGTGTAATGGACATTTATTACCCGGTTGTCATGAGATTTGTTTCAATTTCTATTAAAGCTCAAAATTCAAACAAAATCAAATCATACACAAAATCCTGCTAAAGGTGTAAATTTCTTAAATTCCAGTTACTATCCTTTTCGTGCAGTATGTATATGTTTAATTTACGAAATTGGCTTAATGTAATTCATAAGATTTAAATATAAATTCTTTTAATGTTCCCTTTCCATAAGAATCAATGTTGTGTAGTCTGATTGTATCAATACAAAATGGGCTAGAAAGCATGGTAAAAAGTCTTTGACAATGAATTGTAATAAATAATACATCCACTATGCTACGTCCGTCGGAAATCTTGTAATTGGTATATATAGGCCTAGATTCAAATACAGTTTAATTTCCACACTTCATAATACCCACTAAAATTTCAAAATGTTGAATATTTCTAGAAGATGTATTGAATAAGTATACCTATATTGTATATACCTATAATACGATATTTATACCCTATACTACACTGAGACACTGGTATTACATCTTTGTGCATATAACATTTGGTATAGACCCCACATACCCCCAAATTTTCGGTATTTCGGGATCTTTGAGCACCCACTTTTGTGGAGCATTTCAATAAAATTGTCAATAAATTAGTATTTTGAATTGTCATTGGGCTGTAAAACTTCTTACCGAAAATTGCCAATACTTAGCTACCGGTACCTCCCATGGTACAATTATTCAAGGTAGGCCACAGCAACTTCTCAGCTAGCAATTTTTGCTGAGGTTTCAGATATCAGATTTCTTTCCGAGATTTCAATTTTAAAGAAGTGTATTGAAAACGAAATAAAAAATATATGAATGTTCAGTGGAACTATAATGAAAAGGAATAACAAACAATGAACAAGGAACAAAAGAACCACGTAGAGATAGAGAAACAGCTATGGAAGAAAATGAATCCGGTTTGTCAATAAATCTTTGATAATATCAAGATTTTTTTAGAGTTTTGATGGAGTCATTCGATAAATGCCAGAATTTCGTAATTATTACGATTTTCGAATAAAACATTCCAAAGAGTATTTTCCGAACTTCAGATTAAAACACCCGAATTGCATTTAAACGCCTAAAACAGTGCATAAAATCGTAAATACCCCCAAAATGTCCTTTTTCTCCCAATTTTTTTTTACGAATTGGATAAGAATTCTTATAGAAACTCGAATGTTCCTTTCGATTTTTTCCGGCAAAACATTCTGTACGACTTCGACATTAGAATAGGAAACTTTTGCAGAGTTTGGTTCCGAATTCGGAAAAAAACTCGGAACAAATTATTAGCTGGGTTTTTATGCCAATGTCATATGCAAAGTGTGTGACTGGTATGTAATGTTTTGAAAACACACACAAAAATAAATTCTAAAATCTATTTCTTTAGAGATTAATTTTACAACACTGGTAAGAAGATTTTTCGCGTTTTTATTAAAATTTTAAATATATGTCAAATGCACAGAACGATTTGTTGCATTTGTTTTTATTTATTCCCACATTATAGTCCACAACGCAGAGGTGTATTTTTTCCTTGTTGACAAAAGAAACCTTCTATAATTATACCTTGATAACTCCTATATATCGATATTTTGGGAAGTTTGATTTATATATGTTATAGAATACAGTTAACATATTTATATATGTTATAGAATACAGTAACTATAATACAAAATTGATATAACCCCAAAATATCCTATTTAGTATAATTGTATT
This sequence comes from Musca vetustissima, assembly GCF_032173495.1. Lineage (NCBI taxonomy): Eukaryota > Metazoa > Arthropoda > Insecta > Diptera > Muscidae > Musca > Musca vetustissima. The sequence goes on from NW_026884291.1 coordinate 40,945, forward strand.
ACGGATTTATTCTTAACCGTAATTTGTATCAGATTTGTATCAAATAGAGACTACAAAACAGAAGCTACAATTAACCCAAAAAGGACATGTACATTATAACTTTTATAGTACGTTTACATTGTACCGTATAAAGTTAACCCAGTGGGTTTTAATTGTCAATTCCATTACATATTTGTCAAATAAATCCTCATAAAGTAGGTTAACCCTGCAAAAAGTTATAATCTACAAGTCGTTTTAACCTACTTTATGAGGATTTATTTGACAAATATGTAATGGAATTGACAAATAAAAACCACTGGATTTATTTTTAACTTTCTAGTGCCCGGAAACACCAAAGATTGGAGTTAAGATGTTGTACCAGAACCTGCAAAAATTTTAAAAATTGTTCCTACTACAAACATGTTTCTTTTATGATTTCGAAAGATATAGTTAGATATAGTTGTTGTAGCAACCCTATTGATTTTACACCATGGGCTGAGGTGACAGACATTGGGTGAATAAGATTCGGAACGTAGACCCCCAGTGCTGGAACAGACCAAACGTCTATGATGAAATGAAAACATTTTCTTGACAGACTGTCGTTATATTTGAACTACAGCAACAGAAACTCAAATTTATTTTGTTATGGCAATGCTGTATATCTTGCATAACAGACGGCTGTCAAAATCAGCTGTTGACGGCACCGCATTCCTGCGATTGAATTACGAGAGAAAAATTATTTCTTAATAAAATTCCGAAAAATATAAATTAAAAATGTTAAGAAACATATGTAAACAACCTTTAAACTTTTTGAAAACAAGTGCAAGTTTACAGCAGCAAGTTCGTGTAAGTATCGGGCATTAGAACATAATATATGCGTAACGTAAAACTTTATAATCATTGTCCCTACTACTTCTTTCAGACAACATTCATACTTAAACGCAAATATGAACCTCCACTACATAAGAAGAATCAAGCACCCAAAAAACTCCGAGGTAGACATCATATCTATGAGTTGGTTGAGGATACCACCACTAAGAAACAACAGAATATTGAAGTGGTTTTGAAAACATTTGTTGAGGGTGTTGGTGCCAAAGGGGATGTCGTTTCTGTGAAATCCAATTTTGCCTACAACAAGCTATTGCTGCCCGGATTGGCCGTATACAAAACGGATGAGAACATTGCCATGTATGCTCGCAAAGACAATGAAAAAGCTGATCTTGAACACAGTTCTCCTTTTGCTCAAAGGGTAATTAAAGTTATTTTCTATATACATACATTTTAACATATTGTTTTTCTGTGCATCTAATGTAGACGGTTAATATGCTGGAAAGTCTGAATTTGTCTGTGATCATGAACAAAGATCATCCCTGGGTTATTGAACCATGGCACATTAAAGCATCCTTACGCAAGGCGGGGTACATTTGCCAAGAAGAATGCATAACAATTCCCAAGGAACCCATTGAAGGTCCCGATCTAAATAAGGAGGGTAAGATATTCTATTGCACGGTCACCATAAATAATTTGGAGAAAGCTCGATTGAAGTGTCGTATCCACCACTGGAGTACAGATCCCAGTGAACGCTTACCATATGTTTTTGAATTTTGGAAAATGCCTACTGAACCTTTGTTTGGAACAGCAGCAGAAGCCACGAAGGAAGAAGCTAAAAAATGAAATTGTTATATAGAACATTATGAATGTTAAAAATCTGTTTAAGTAATAAAATTATTAATTTTTAAACCATAAGGAATTTGGCGTTAGTTAATGTACATAACTAGACTAAGACTAGCTGCTACGGTTGAAAATGACAACATTATCAAAGATAACTTTTTCTAGTTTATAGGACGTGATTTTCGAAGTTTGTGTAAAATTTGTGGCTGCAGTTAGATTATAACCAAAAATAAATCGGCTTCGCAAACCAGTATATGAAATTACTGTATTTTAAATGGAATCTTAAAATATCGAAAACGGGACAAATGTGCTTTACGCACACCTCTCAGAACATCTTTACCCTAGATAGATTACAACAAGATTATTTTACTTGGGGAAATCAATATTTACAGAGATATTGTGCTCCAAAATTTCAAAAATATTAACGTTTTTATTAAATATATATTAACTGTAAAATAGGCCTTTTGGTACTGATTCCAACCACATTATTTCTCTTGAGGAGAAGTTCACACTTCCGGAGGTATGGGTTTAAAAATTTTTAAAAACATACTTTTTACAATCTTAACAGAAATTTATTTTAATTTCATATTTTTATAAAAATGGGCAATAAATTTAACTCAACCCTTACAGAAAAAGATAATGCGTAATGAGCATATTTTCAAAATTTTGGAACTCCATGCCGCCGGAAGTATGAAGTTATCCAAATTTTGCGAAGTACCTTCTGTTATTGTAATCAGTATCAGAATGGCTCGCTATAGCAAAATTTGTCAGAAAGGTATCCGTATGATCGTGAATGGTCTTAACTTAAATGCACTTAGTCAAGACCATTCACGATCATGATGGGCCTTCAAAATCCTAGGTTAGGTTGAAAGAGGGGTGGATGATACCAGCACATGTCCAACATGAGAAGGACATACACTTAAGCCATATGAGGCCTGTTGTGTGCTCTAGACGTGCGGAGAAAGTTCAAATCAAGAATTAGTGAAAGTGTATATTAATAAAGAAAAAACATTTGGGTTTGATTCCCTATGAATCTAGGAATTCCGTGTTTTTTGCGAACTCCTTCAGTCTTTTCCATTCACACCCCCTCAGATCGCTTAGTCCGTGAAGAGTGTCATTTCCCAAGAATTGTCTCCGAAGGCATGTAAATGCTGGGCAATGACATAGGAAATGTTGCAGCGTTTCACTGTCTTCCACACACGCTCTGCACTCGTTACTTCCTTCGCATCCAATCTTGAGTAGATGTGCCTTCAGGCCGAGGTGTCCCGTCAGAACACCCGTCAGTCGGCTTATTTCTTTTTTGTTTAGCGTTAGGATTTGCTTAGTTTTGTCTTTACTTGGGTCGCCCCATAAGATTTTGGTGATTTTTCCTGTCCCCTCATTATCCCAAAGGGCTTTATGGGTTTCATGTGCCCATTCCCTCATTTCTTGGCGGGTTTCGCTAATGGGTTTGGCGGTATACACTTCTATTGTGGGTAGTGCAATGGCACTCCTGGCTAGTTGATTCGCTATCTCGTTGCCTATGATTCCTTGGTGACCCGGTACCCATATAATTCGTACAGATACTTGTTGTGAGAAATCATTTATGGTATTTATACATTCCAGTACAGTTTTGGATTTAACTGTTCTGGAAGATATTGCCTTTATAGCTTGCTTGCTGTCCGTAATAATATTTATTGTATTTTGCCTATGTTTTGAAATTACACAGTTAAGATACTCGGTTATGGCTTGAACATCCGCCTGAAAGATCATGCTGTGATCTGTAAGACGAATAGAAATTTCGGTACCCGGTTCTTCGATGAAAAGTCCCAGTCCAGTTTTTCCTCCTAGTCGAGAGCCATCTGTGTAGCAACAGGCGACCAGGCGGCATCTGAACTAGTGTTCCGCTATTCCATTGTTCTCTATCTGGTATTATAGTTTCGCACCGTGTCACTACTCTCGTTTCGGGTATACGGTCTGAATCAAAGATATTGAATGTCGACTCATTAGTTGCCTTTAAAAAGTTTTTGTGCGGTGTGTTGTGTCCGGTGTCTATCCACTCGTCCACTGCTTTAAGTCTTAAAGCTGCAACCGCCGCTTCATATTTTATTTGGATGTCTATTGGATGTATATATAATATTGTGTCCAAAGCCCTAGTTGGTGTTGTACGCATTGCTCCACATATTCCTAGGCAACATGTTCTTTGAACTTTCTGCAACGTTTTTACTTTACATTTTTTATCCATTGCTGTCACCAGACAACAGACGCGTACGTTAGAATTGGTCTAATAACGCTCTTATATATCCAGTGTATCATCTTTGGATTGAAACCCCATTTAAAGCCTACGGCTCTTCTGCAGAAACACCAGCATCTTTGGGCCTTTTCAGCCCTTTGCTGTATGTGGTCTTTCCATTTAAGTTTATTGTCTAGAATTACTCCCAGATACTTAACTTTGTTTGATATGGCTATCGTTTTGTTTTGGAAGATGGGCTCTTCGTACTGACCTATTTTTGTCTTTCTAGTGAAAAGACATATCTCCGTTTTTTAGCACCGTTTCGGCTTTCCTTTGGGTTCTTTCACCTAAGAAGTATCATAACGTCATCTGCATAACAGACTGGTTCAAATCCTTCGTCGGTTAAGTTCCTTAAGAGTCCAAAATCCCTCCCTGTGGTGTTCCCTGACCTACTTTGTCTCTGGTTCTTATATCATGTATGCTACAGCTTATCCATCTATTCCTTAGTATATAGTTAAACCAGTCTATGATTACCCGGTCCACTTGGAAGGTATCTAAGGATTGGATAAGAGTATTAGTGTTGACATTGTTGAAGGCTCCTTCAATGTCCCTCATGTAAAGCGGTTTCCACTGATCTCCCCTTTACATACGCATGTTGTTTGTATTTCAGCGTATCATTGGGTATACTGCTCTTTATCATGGTGTCGATTGTACGTTCCATGGTTTTGAGTAGGAAAGAAGTTAGGCTTATTGGCCGATATGATTTTGGTGTGGCGTAATTTGCCTTGCCAGGCTTGGCTATGAAGACTAGCCTTGCCAGGCTTGGGCAGGAAGCTGGTGTGTAAGTAAGCAGGCATTTAAGGGGTGCGGCTAGATGTGGTGATAAAAATACCGCCTCTTTTTGTAATACCGCGGGGAAGACGTTATCTGGTCCTGCGGCTTGGTGAGAAGCTTTTAAGGGCGCGTAACACCATTGGCTTGTCATTAATTGGTTCCTCTGATCTTTCTTCCCTATCTGTCATGACATCGTCCATTGTCGATGGGAATTGAGCATTCATTAGGAACCTTAGGGTTTCCTCGATTGTTTATATCCTATTACCCTCGCCGCCTACCATAGTTTCGGGTCTTGGATAGAAATTTCTTGATTTTTGAAACGTCGTTGACGCTATCTACCTGTTCGTATAACAGCTTTCAGGAGTTGCGTTTGGCGGTTCTTGTTAATTTACAGTATTCTTTCCGTTTATCGTAGATGTCCCAGAATACTGCGGATTTTTTTCGGCGTGCTCTGTTGTAAAGCCTTCGGGCCACTTTTCCTTTGTTCCGAACCTCCCCTGTCATCCAGTGTTTTTCAAAGGCAGATCTCCTTTCTCGAAGAGGACAACTTTCTTCGAAAGACTTTACAATTACGTTAATTTGTTTACGTTCCTGTCTATGTCATTCGTGTGTAGGCATTCATAATTTGGTTGCCCTAAAACCCTCCTTGACTAGTCTCCCGAATTTTATCCAGTTAGTTTTGGACTTGTTACGGAAGTGTGTGGGTTTCGGCGATGGCCGTAGGATTTTGAACATAATATATTTGTGGTCAGAAAAGGAGTACTCTTCTGAGACTCTCCCCTCCTGTACCTCATACCTCTCTAATTCTGTTAACAAACGTAGGTTTATTGCCTATGTTAAGAGTTATCAGATCGTTAATATTTAAATAATCTAAAAGGGCCTGTCCCCTTTTGTTAGTATTTGTACTGCACCACACAATATGTTTGTGAGTTAGCATCACTACCAATTAGTACTTCGTTACCTGTTTCCTGTGCTTTCTTCACCAGTCGCTGCAGCTCCGCCGTTGGTGGCGGTATCGGCGAGTCGAACGGGAGGTACACTAAGGCCAGGTAAATGTTACCACTCCCCTGTTTCAGTACAGTGGCATCCGAAGTTAACAACTCTGGGGAGAAGAGAAAGCATAAATTTTTATGATATATTATACAGGTTCTCGGACGAGACCCCGTATTTGCATAGAAGAGTTGGTAATTTATATGGCTTAATCCAGAGACCTTTTTTTAATCGCTGCCCCAACCTCTGACGAAGACTGTAGCCTTTTGTGGTTGAGGAATGTCTTTTTTCCTCACCAGCTTGAGCTTCATTGTTCCATCTATTGGTCCAATGCTTGTCACTATCTTTCTCAGGGCTTCTATGCTTTTTGGACTTCCAAATTTCAGCATTAGATAGTCCCCTTTGAAATCGCAGCTATTTATTTCTATAGAGTCCCCTCCTGCAGTAGGTACTCCATAATCTTGGTGTTGACCACATTTAATACTTCTTTATGGGTCTCCTTCTTTAGCTTACCGGACGCGCTATTTCCGTCGATCACTGCATAGCAGAGATCGCCTCTATAGCGCTTCCTGGCAACCTTGGCATAAGACGGCGGCTCCTTACCATCTGTTGCTGTCATCTTCCTCTTTCCCAACTTCCGGTTGGTCATTTTGGGATTCCCGGTCTTTGCGGAAGATTCCGACTCAGCACTCGTCTTCCTGATATCAGAGTCAACCTCGTCTGCTCTCGTCAATGGATTCTCGTGACTCCTTTGACGTTGGTTTGGCAGAAGAAGCCACACGTGCATAGTTGTTTTTTTTTTATTCACCTCAAGCTGCCCTACCTTGTATTATTGTACCATGGGTCTATGTCAAAACATTTACATAGTATATTAAAATGAGCAACAAAGAAGTACTTTGCACATCAAAGGCACACAATGCTAAATTATAGAAAATGGGATTGGCCATGGCCTGGAAGTATATATTCCAAATGTTTTTCAAAACCTAGTGGTTTCCTAGCAAAGTTTTAAATCAACGAAATAGGAAATTTATACCCATCTTTAAACCAAATCAATAATGTGTAATTTGTTACTACGAAAACAAATTTGTTGATATGGAAGAAATCGTCAAAACATTTATCTAGTATAATAAAATGAGCAACAAAGAAGTACTTTGCACATCAAAGGCACACAATGCTAAATTATAGAAAAAGGGATTGGCCATGGCCTGGAAGTATATATTCCAAATGTTTTTCAAAACCTAGTGGTTTCCTAGCAAAGTTTTAAATCAACGAAATAGGAAATTTATACCCATCTTTAAACCAAATCAATAATGTGTAATTTGTTACTACGAAAACAAATTTGTTGATATGGAAGAAATCGTAAAAATTAATAGTTACTTGTAGTACCGGAACAGACCTATTTTTATAATATTTAACTATGGTATATAGATGGCTAGTTAAATTGCCGGACCCTGACACGTAAAGTCCAACACCTCAGATCTATTTTATAATCATTGCAATCTTATTGGTGAACCTAATTGTTTTGCCTTTGCATTTATCGAACTATCAGAGAAAAATTTTGTTGGAAGAGACCTCCTTAAAAATATATTATCGACTCATATAAAAAGAGTTACTTCCATGATATAAGGAAAGTCCAAGGTTTATTAAAAAGTGTTTTCAAAACATTTTTTTCTTTCAATAAAAATTATTTACAGCTCAAAATGCAAAACGAAATATTCTTAGAACACTAGAAATGCACCAACCAATCAACATTAACATGAGTATTATGATTCAACATTTTGTATAATCCAGTCCATAAAATTGCCAACTCTTGTGTATACTCCCGGCCAGCCTTCCAAACCACAGGGCGTGGGTCCAAACGATACAACACCGGCCAAGAAATAATATGCTCGAACCCTATAAAAGCCAAAAATATGTAAGGAATTGAATTTAATTAAATCTCTCAAATATTCTTACCTATTTGTAGTATCTAAACTTATCAGAGGTCCACCGGAATCACCACGACATGAATCAATACCCTCTTGGCCACCAGCACATATTTGTGAATCCTCAAGAATGATATTTTGACGCATATATATCGAACGGCATTCATTGATACTTTGTCCCGTCACCGAGGCCTTCAACTTAAGATCCGACACAGACATATTTTCCGTTTTACCCCAACCGGCCACATCCATTACAATACCATCAAATGTTGCCGATCTAAGGCTAGAACTAGCAGGCAAACATATGGGACTAATAAAATCTGTAAAGGCAATGTTACGTTCCAAACGCAGCAGTGCAATGTCATTAGCTTGATTTCGAGAATTTGGATTATACAGTGGATGTGGTATGGCACGTTCAACTCGTACATCAATATATTCGGGTGCACAATCTTTTTCGCCGCGTATATCTATTTCACAATCTGGATTTGTTTTAAGATTCCATTCTCCGAGACGAACAGCGGTCAGACGCCAATGGGAGGGTATGGATTTGCCATTGACACAGTGTGAGGCGGTAAGAACGTAACGGCTATTGATGAGCGAGCCACCACAATGGTGACCTTTACCACTGTTACCTAAAAAGTGGAAATAATTTTTGAATTCCTATAGCTCCTATATGGAAAAATAATTGTTTATCTTACCCTTTGTATATTCAATCAATGCCATCCAGGGAAATTCATCGATTTTTGTCCTATTACCACCATAAATACGATTCGACAAAACATTACCACACTGGCCGGGTTGTGGCAATTTATTGTTGACATATGCCGGTGCCGGAGCTACGGGTGCAGATGACATTGGTTGAATCGTGCGGTAACGATCAGGACAGCAAATCTACCACAAAACAAGAAAACGAATGCATCTTGATTAACAAATTTCAGTGCAAAAAAAAAAACTAAAAGTTTTATTAGACCTACCAAAACTTTACCATTCTGATAACCACACTGACTGCGACTTAAATATAGACGATCGGCATCTCTCAATGGTGGTGTTATCAATACATTGTACAGATATTTACAGTCTTCCAATATAATGCACAGTGCTCTTTCACGATTCGGTGTTACGCAGCGTCCAAAATTTGGCACGTCAACATGACCATTGGGAAAGTGAATTTCTGTACAAAAAAAGTAATAAGGAGAGTTGATGACAAATAAGCAAATACAATTTCGTGTACTTTAAATTGATATAGACTATTTTGACTATTTTATGCGGTCTACGACTAATATTTCCACGTGTTACGAGTGGATTGATACATTTAATTTACACTCCCAATTATTTCATATTATCTAGTATTTAAATGTACTCTATACTCCGCCCTTATAATATATATTATGATAGACAATAGATATTAATAATTTAGTTTTTCTATTTATTTTTTTTTTTTGGTAAGGTATTTATGTTTTTGTTAGGTATTTACCAGTTTTACATTTAAAGCCCAATATTAAGATTATGATTTTGCATCAAATATTTTAATATTATTAGAAAACGTTGACCTAACTTCGTTTATTTGAATAATCTTAGATTTTAGAATGAGGTCATGCGTATTTCACAACAAATTAGAATTTATAAGAAATACAACAAATAATTTAATCAAATTCAGAAGCATAACACTGAAACTGGTTCGTTTATCATCACCTGTTTTTTTAATTCTTTATTATAATTTAATTTTAAAGATATCTATGAAGAAATACTAATGTATAGAAATTCTAGATAAAATAAAATTGAATCAACTATTGTGTAAAAAATCGGAAGAAACTAAATGAAAAAAACACATTTGTCAATTCATATTTTTTTCATTCCATATTTTTAGATTCGCTAAATTATTGTAGTAAAATTCCATTCTCGCAAATCAATGTCGTTTATTGTTATCTTCTGAAATATAAATATTATATTATGTTTATGCATCTATAGAAATATATATTTCCCTATTTTGATAATGGTATCATATTAATAATTTATCGATACATAACACTTTCGGAACTAGGATTATTCATATGTATTTATGGTGAATGATAATGACATTTTTTGACGAACAAAGCCATTTCAATTTACACCTTATTATGAATTTTATTCTTTGCTAAACCACCATTTGTGGTCTATATACAGTGTGATATTGATCAACATACCCCTCTATCCATGATCATTTAGATATTTCTTTTCCTTAAAAACCTGTTCTGTTTACTCAAACAACAGATGCCATTATAAATTGATATTTCCTCATGTAAAAATATACTTGTTTTCTTCCTCGAAGTCTTTCGAAGTCAAATGTGTCCTTTAAGTGAATTTATAACTTTTGAGTTTTTATTTCGAATTTTTGTTTATTTTTATATTTGTTGATCTCTGGTTATTCTAGCAATTACTGGACCTTTCACATCTATACAAAGGCTGACTTTCCCAAGTTTAGGTTTATAGAACAAATTTAAATAAATTTTATATTTTTTAATTTGTTTTCTTGTGAAAATTGTTAATCATTTTTCATTGTTTACACGAAGTTGTTTTTGTATATTTTTTTAATATTAAAAAAAAAATAATAAAATTAACTGTGTCTTGTTACTTTCCAGTAAAATTTACTTAGTAAGTTCTATTCCAGAGATTAAGTCCTTTTATACACTTTTACCGTAATGCTAAAAAAAGTAAACACTCAACATCCAGTAATATTTTGCAAACTATTCCGCAATTCCAATTAAAATGCTTAAAATTTAATGTTTTAAAATTATTAAAGAATAAAGTTCTTAAAATTATTCCGTTGATTGTCTCGACGTCATTCTACTCGTAGTTCATATATGGCCATTGATTTCTATAAAAATTACAGAAAATGGAAGAAATTTCGTAAGTAATGCAAATTAGAAATTAAGTTTTACATCTTTTTATGCAAGTTCCACAAAGAGGGCAGTGTATTGGTGCAGGAAGCTTAAACGTTCCCGGGGAACATGCCAAATCATTTTTTCTTTTATTTTTAATATAAAATCCAATTTTATGTTGTGTTCGTCCTTTGTTTGTTTATTTTGGCGGAAATAAAAATGTTTTCTTGAATCTGCTGTTTAATTCTGCCAATGAAATAGCCGATGGGAGGTTTCACAGATCTCTTAATCGGAAGATTGAACGACTGTGAGCCTTTAAGGCTGCCCTTATCGACATATATAGTCACCGGTCCCGTAATGTCGGCATTAAGCGATTTTACTATCTTGAAAAACGCTACAGAGATTGTTGAGTTTATAAGAGTTATGCGCCACTACATTCCTCCATCTTTGACCCGTCTGTAAAGAATGGCAGACCTGGCAGAGGTAAGGAGCCACTAGTCCAGGAATCCCTACTGGGAATCTTGACTTTCATGTCATTGATGTCCCTTTGACAGGAAACATAGTAGCTAATAAACTGACTCATTGAAGGGGTCTTTTCGGTCCCCTTTTCCAGAAGTGATTGAAAACTCATTCCAAACGGGGTTAAAGCTGCTCAGAATATTCTGAAATATTTATTTTTTTATATATTTAATTCATTTCTGTAATACAAGCCACCAAGGCCAAAACATTACATAGCTCATAACTCATCCGAGTAAAATCAATATGAATAAAAAAAATAATAATAATATATAATATAAGAATAATAATAATAATTATATAATAATTTAAGAATAATATATTAATCTATATATAAGTCCATGTTAGCAGTATAATTACACAGAATTTATGATATCCGCTCTATGTAGCAAAGAAATCCAGAAGTTTCAATTTAAATACATTATAAGAATGAGAGAAAATTCGCAACTCCAATGGTAAGCAATTCCAGGTACGTGCTATTCGACCCCACTGCGCCTTTAATAACTTCAAGTCCATAGTTTACCTGCGACATTAGTAAAGCATGAGCTACTCTATACCTTACATGGAAGGTATGATATAAGGTAGAAGCATAAATTCTACGTAATGAAGATAAAATCTTACCCGATAATGCATCAATGTGGTGACTGAAAGAAAGCTCACTATCAATGATAACGCCGAGACAATTTATCCTGTCCAAAAACCGAATGCTGTTATGTTGTATAAATACATCAAACTCAGGGAATACACGATTAGAGGGACGAAATAGAACAGCCTTACTCTTAGACATATTAATGCTTAGTGAATATTTTGAAGACAGTTGTTTATGCTGGCTTCACATATTTGGTGTAAAGTAGGATAACCACTAAAAAGTAAAAATATATCGTCTGCAAACAAATAGGTTTTACATTCATCAAGATTTGTGTGCATAGGCAGATCATTTACATAGAGTATGAATAGTAGTGGCCCTAAAACAGATCCTTGTGGAACCCCCGATAAAAGGGACAAAGAATCGGATATAATTACATTATAAATAACAAATTGGGACCTTCCACTCAGATAAGAGTAAATAAGTCTGCATGCAGAATCACAAAAACCAAAATCTTCCCTTAATTTAGCTTTTAATCGGTTATGATTAATTGAATTAAATGCTTTGGATAAGTCCAGGGAAATAAGAATGCTAAGCTTGCCAACATTAACATTCTCCCTAATTTTATCCGTCACGCTTAGAAACAAATGCGTTGTAATGTATCCCGACCTAAATGCAGATTTTATTGGCGCAGTGACGAATTATTTGCAATACAGTTAACGAGATATGTAATAATAGTTGACACACAAGGAAAAATAGTTTTAATAAAAGACTGGTTGTCAGAGTTCAATAAGTTATCACTATCTACAATCCCAGAAGAATTTGAATCACCAACAAAAAAAGAATTTAAAACATTCGGATCAAATTCCATTTCAGTAGTATCTCCACTAGCACACCCAGAACTCTTTAACACCATTAAATAATTTAGAAAAATATTTTCTAAGACACTTCCTCATAACATTCTTTGCCTTATTATGATTTATACTCAAAGGATAGAACTGCAAATATCAATGAATGATCGGAGATTGTGGGACTCTGGACTTGATCAGAGAATTTTAAGGATAAAAAATCGCTAACAAGAATAAAATCTTAGAGATGTTGTTCTTCTTCTCAAGTCCAAATGCGTTGGTTTCGAATTATACACAATAGAGAAATTGAAACGAACAAAATGCACGAAAGTAGTCAGATCTAGAAACATTGAATAGATTACAATTGAAGTCACCAACGGAAACGATATTAGGTTGGTGTGAGAAGAAATCACGGTGATAATATTCAAAATCATCTATGTTGCCTGTGGGCAGGTAACCAACTCCGAAATATATTTTCGCATTGTTAAGTTCTAATTGGATAAAAGATTCAGAAGAAGTAACAGAAACCACAGAACTACGTTTAAAAAGAAGTCCATTCGAAATAAAAATAGCAACACCACCTCCTCTATTAGAAATCGCACAATCATTGCGAACCAGTTTGTAGCCTGGAATAGATACAGTAGAATCAGGAATTTCAGCTGAAAGCCATGTTTCAGAAACATCAAATATATCTAAAACATTATAATTTATAATACTCCTAATTTCATCCATTTGAAATGGTGGTTTTAAACTTCTACAGTTCCAGTGACCAATTTTCAATAGGTTCTGGAAAGGAAGAACAACTGATTCGATGTATGTACTACTGCTAACTAAGGGACCTAAGTTATTATTAGAAGACATCAAATTTATTATAAAAGGAATTAATGGGGGGCAAAAGATATATATTTATAACATGGTATTCATTATAAATTCATTCAAAAACATTTTATCTTAAAATAATACTGAATACTGTTTCTACAGAAATGTTCGCCATGATTTTTTATTAAAAGTCTCAGAATAGGCTAAAACTCAATAATCGGCCAAAACGTCAAAAATCGTAAAAGAACAAAAAATCATTTTAGGGTTAAAATCGTATTTACCAATTTTCCCCACAAGATGTTTTTTTAGAAGGATGGTATATATATTCTCCATCAATTTTTAGCATAAGTCACTGAACAAGAGAAACCTGTATATATAATGTATATACCGAATGTGTATTCATACATTTTGTACAAAAAATTCAAAATGTTCTTGTAGTTTTTTTCAAAGACATTTCCCAGTAGTTTTTTCGACTAAGCGCTTAAGGTAACATGAAACTTAATTTTAGGTATACTATGTCAAAGAATTAAATATTCTACGTCAAATTCCACTGCAAGTCCCAAAACAAACTATATATTTATATTCAGTAATTTTTAAGAAATTTACATTATAAAATTAAATGATGTCAGCAACAAAATTGTTGTTATTATATATATATATAATTTATATATATATATATATATATAATTTATATATATATATAATTTTATACAGTACATTTTTAGTATGTTTTATTCATCGAATGAGTCCTTTTTTGTAAAACTGACGACATGCCATCTCAAAAATAACCTGCAATAAATTTTAGAGTTATCAGCAAATTATACATCGCGACATAACTCAAAAACATGACCTATAGCGAATTTGTCCTTTTAAATTTCTTAATACACTTGCCAAGCGTATTCATCCCCGTAGGAAATTTTCCATTTTGTCGGATAATGTTATGGATTTATAGACATAACGTGGGAACCAAGTATCAAAGTCCTTAAAGGTTCTTCGGTTAGTACAGAATAATCATAAATTTCGTTAAGCAATCCGTCTAATTTGTGAAAAGATACATTAAAAAACCATAATCCATGCTATCCAAGTTTATACAAATACGGTATTTAATTTTACGTTTGTATATGATTCCACAGTAGTTTTATGATGAAAAATATTTTTATTAAAAATGCATTCATTTCTAAATTGCATGCTAGATTTTGAAGTAAAAATTGTTGGTTTTATTTGGGTTAAATGATGTACGAATAAACTACAATACATCATAACATTTACATACGTCACAGTTACTAAGCAAATAATTAAAAAATATTGCATTATATTGTGGTTTCCATTGCTTCTCTGCCATATAGTATTTGTCTTTCGTGAGAAATAATCTCATTTCATTTATATATGTAAGTATGAATAAAAATAATTATTATCACCAGCATACGGAGACATATTGAACGTATTTTTGCAAATTTAAGCTTGTACTAATAAGTATTTGAGAATATATCAGAGCCTTCCACACTAATTCATGCAGTTTTGATGAAACCTCTAAGCTAGCCCCTACGAATGGTACAACATTTTTCGATATTTGGTTTAGGCGCATATTTAATTTGAAGACATTTCCAGTTTTTAGTTGGAACGTAATCTCTTACAAATCATCTGAGTATCTGAGTCCAAAAATATTAGTATAATTCCACATTTAAACATACTTTCTTCCGAGACTAAATATTTTACATTTACAATTAGAATGGAGAACGATGCTAGTTTACCATTCTAATTAGTTATCGAACAGAACAAAACTAGTGATTCATTTCATATAATTACGAATGAAGTAAACCAAATCGCGGATTTATTCATCTGCCTCCGTAGAATATGTATGCACATTTATATGCTTCTGAAATATATGACACTATTAACCTTTGCGATATCTTATATTCACACACAAGTACCGTTAATAATTAATGTTGGAATTTGAAGAAGATTTTGTACGAAAATTCCATAACAACATTCTCTATAGACGATTGCGAAAATAAGATTTAGCTTTGCGAAATACAAATGACTGAAGACGAAACAAGTTTTTCAGATTTGCTTTTTTAAACAACAACTTAAGTGACATGCAGAAATATTTGTCATGAAATGGCAATATAATTTAGTATACAAAAAAGAAGAAGAACAGCAAGAAGTTATATTTATTTTTAATATGCAAGGTGACAGTTATTATATTATGCAGGGGTGACTATATCAATAGGTTATTTTTCGTAAACAAATGGATTAAACGATCTCAACCAATTTGTGCCGTATACAAGGTCGGGATATTTAAGATATTAAAATTGAAGATGAAAACTTTTAAAAATTGTTTTTTGTTTTTATCAATTTAATTTTAATTGGGTTCAATTGAAACTATAACGGTATTAATGACAAATACCGGAAATCCTCCCCGCGGTGTCACCTGGGGTAGCTACTTTGAACACCCGTTGGGTTGAGGCGTCCGGATAGTTGCCCACACTCGCAAAACCCCTGATGATATGAAAAAGCAACAAGATAACCAACCCCCTCAAATGATGTCAACCCCTGCAATCGTATAAAAAACCACAATCTGCGAATCTGCATTTGAATGTGCTCACGTTGAACAGAACAGACGCAGTTTTCGCTTTGGTGAATCTACTCAAGAATTACAAAGCCTATGGATGGAAAGAGACAGGCGTACTGACATTGATATTCCTCCTAGGATGGTTTGTATTGCAAATTGGGTATATCGGTATAGACCCCATATAACGAAACCCCCAATTATTAGGTATTAAGGGAATTTTTGACCCGATTTTCACCCGAATTGGCTGCTACGTTTGGTTCTCATTGGGTATCAAATCTTACTATCGAAAATGATCTATATTGGTCCACGTTTTAGGGTAGCTCCCATTATTCGGTATTTTGGAGGTTTTAAACACACTTTTCAAAAAAATCAGCTGTAATTTGAAATTTTGGATTCACTGTGGCTATCAGATTTGCCTACGAAAAATTATCAACATTAGCTATTGTTACTGGTACCCCCAATATTCGGTATTTTGGGGAGCTTGGACACTTGTTTCAATCAAATTAGCATTAATTTTATATTTTTTATACCCTTCACCACACTGTGGTACAGGGTATTATGTCTTTCTGCATATGTTTGTAACAGGCAAAAGGAAACGAGATGGACACATGGTTCCTTTTTAGAATATGCATAGAATCACTTTTTAAGTCAATTTATGCATGTCCGTCCGTCCGTCTGTCTGTCTGTCCATGTATTTTTGTGAACAAGGTACAGGTCGCATTTATGATCCGATTTGGATGAAACTTGGCATATGTCACTTATTTGGTCCAAGGACGAACCCTATTGAAATTGGGAAAAATCGGTCCAGATTTAGATATTGCTCCCATATATATTTTCGTTCGATTTAATGTAAATGACGTACCAATGTCATATTTATATAGTTCGATTTGCACGAAATTTGGCTTAGCGTAATGAATTATGCCTAGAATGATGTTTGTTAAGTTTCCTGAAAATCGGTTCAGATTTAGATATAGCTCCCATATATATTTTCGTCCGATTTAAGGTAAATGGTGCGCCAAAGTACCTATATATGTTTCGATTTGCACGAAATTTGGCATAGCGTACTGAATTGATACTAGAATGATGTGTGCAAAGTTTCGTGACAATCGGCTTAGATTTAGATATAGCTCCCATATATATTTTCATCCGATTTTAGGTAACTGGTGCGCCAAAATCTCTGAAAATCATTCGATTTGCACGAAATTTGTCATAGCGTACTGAATTAAGGATAGAATGACGTACTGATGTAATATAAATTAGTCTCTGGCAAGTTTCCCTGAAATCGGTTCAGATATATTCTACATATGTTAGGATACATATGTAGAATATACCCAAAGTGGTGAAGGGTATCATATAGTCGGCTTAGTCCGACTTTACTACTTTCCTTACTGGTTTATTCTGACTTATCAAATTGTTATAGGTTGTCAAATCTTCCTACCAAAAATGATCAATGTCAGTTTACGGTTGGTATAGCTCCCATAGAACGGTACCATCCCATTTTCGGTATTTTGAAGTCATTAAACTCATTTTCTAATCGATAGGGCTTTGTTCCGCTTCTTTATCGGTAATAATACATTTTTAACCGAATGTGAACAAGAAATAAATTAAATCAGATTTTGAGATTTCACACCAATTGTATTAAAAAAAAATAAATTTATGTTTGCAACAATAAACCAGTAAGGAAAGTTCAAGAGTCGGACGGGACCGACTATATTTGTTCACCACTTTGGGTTTGGAGAATCATTGAAATGGTATCGAACGAAATTAACTGTGTGAACTACACATTCCGAAATCTATGAAAAATGTAATGTCAATTGTAGTTCCGTTCCAGAACCTGAATGCATCTAAAAATTTTACAAGTTTTGAACTTTTTACTCGAAAACCGTTCTCCAACACACAAAACTGGTAAAAACCCAAATTGAAGAGAGAACAAAACAAAATGGCGTTCTCTTTGTAAACTTTTTACTCGAAAAATGTGTCCGAGTAAAAATGGTAATAGGCCTTGCTGTAAGCGAACTGTAAGCGAATAGTTCGGCCAGTAAGCGAATTCATAGAAAAAACTTAAGTTTAACGTCAATTTTTTTGCCGAGGCGAAAACTAATTGTTTCGCCTTTAAATAAAAAACACAGCCTAAACGCAACACAATTTATAATTTGTACGATAATTTACATGGTATAATAATAGAAGGTAACAGCAAGTGTTGTTGTACAAAAAAACGATACAACAACCACATGGAAATTTGTTGTTGTAAGTTCTACTAGTGTCAACTCATTTGACAGAAAAATGTAAACAAACAAACAAATTATCATCAAATTATTTTTATTTTGAAAATGAAATATTTTCGAATCCTAAAATAAAAATTGAAAAACATGAATGAAAATCTATCAAATTTATATTTCTATCGCTTCCAAATCTTTCCTATAATTGAGCCATTGCCATATATATGTGTAACACATATGAAAATGCAGGGAATAGCGAGTTGTTCCTTGAAGAAAGATTTGCTTCCTCAAACTTTCCCAGCAGGCAGATTGAGTAAGTTGAATACGGGAGCACATTTAATAAAGAACAATTACAAATTGTATGCGTTCCCAATTTTCCTGTTGGGTGATTTTTAAAAACATAATTTGACAAATTCATATTGACACTAGTATTACGTTGGAATCAAATCAGCTGGGACTTGTTGTTACCTTTTATAATTGTACCATGGAAAATTTATTTGAAAATCTTCTTTAACAACGTTACCTAAAATCCGACGGGGCGTACAAAAATATTCAACTTCCCCACTATGGCAAAATGTTGTGTACGGCCGTATTACCCAAATACGTCGAATCCATATCTTCAAGCAAATAATACAAACCGCAAAACAAAATTGAAAATTTATTAAATTAATCCACGTATTTTTAGTTTCCATTCGAAATTTCAAATTTCCAGAATGTTTTGTTTTTGTTTTCAACAAAAGAAAAAAATTAAAAATACGTTCTTTCAAAGTTGAAATTGTTCAACTTGAAATTTTGTACGTTCGACGTATTTCGGTAACATTCATATAAATACATGTGTTCTACTTTCGTGGTGAAAAGCGTCGAACGAGTTAGTTGAATTTTAGGTAAGACTGTAAACTCTTGAATTAGTCCAAATATGCTTCACAAAGGCGATATAAATTGAAATTTAATTGAATGTTGACAAAATATTAATATTTTCGTTATGAAGTCTGACATAATTTTGTATGTATGTATGTATGGGTTTCAAAATATGATTTGACAACAAACTTTATACTAACCTGTGCTTAGTCTTGATTTAGATTAGGCGAGTTTACTTGCGGCAAGTCTTTGTTTGTAGGAGAGAGGGGCCAGGGGTATAGAAATGAAAAAAAAAATTGCTCGTACCGACAATTTTCTGGCAATTCGTTTTGTGTATTTCGTATTTGTTGACATTTTATATATATTTAAATGTGAAAAAACAACAAATAAAAAAATATTTTGGAAACCGAATTGCCTTGTATAGACGCATGGAGCAAGTTCAAAAGAGAACGATAAAAATTGCCGCAAGTAAACTCGCCTAATATAAATCAGGACCTATTATGTTGATTTTGAAGTATTGCCATCTAATTTTGGCATATTTACTAGATACGCGTTCCCGAACTTTTCAAATTATTTGGAACTCTGAGAACGATTTTTAAATGTTTCCCTTTTACTAGCTTTACTATTTGCATAAAATCGAGCAAAATTATGTATAGAAGCTATATGTAAATCTGGATGTATTTGAGCTACCACCACTTGGTATGCTGCAGCACAGTGTACACCATTTAGATGAAATCGGATGAAAACATATATAGATTGATTTTAATCCAATAGGCTATGTAAAGCGAACATAAAAATTCTCCATTTGCATAAATCGGAGAAAAATAAATTAAATTTCGTGAATATAAAACTAACATAGGCTTCCCAATGCACCATTTACATAAATTCGGATGAAAATATATATGGGAGCTATATGTACATCTGAATCGGACCAATACTGGAAGTATGGTGTTCCATTTACATAAAATCGGACGAAACTGTATATGGAAGCTACAGTGGTGGTCACAGAATTAAAACATTTACTGTGGTAAACATTTTTTGATCAGCCCTCGATTCGTTTGAAGTATTTTTGAAATTTTTTTAATTTAGAACACTTCGATATACTGCATTTAAGAGATTTAGTGTGAAAATGAAAGATTACTGCATGCAATTTTTCCATAAATAACGGTTTTTATGAAAATACATCGACTACAAAGTGGCCATATAATTAAAACATAGTGTGATTTTTTACTTTAATGCATTTTTTGAAAATATTTTTAAAAAAAGCTCTTTAATTTAGTTAAATTATGTAAACTAAGAACCGAAAAAATCATTTACTGAAAAAAATTTTTTGAAAAAATCTGTAAAATCTATCAAAATTGCCAAAAATTTCTACAGTACACCTTACATTCAGAAAGTAACCCTTATTATAGAAAATAAAGGTCCGAATGCACCAGAAATTGCTAAAATTAGTAGAAAACAATAAATAATTCTCAAAATAAATAAATATTTAAATTAAAAACTGAAAAAATGGGAATTAACCTAAAAGAACGATTCGATTTCGATAGCCTTTATTGAAGAAGGCTGGAATATTTTTGCAGTATGTGAGGAAATATCGATTGATATTGGCATTTATTATATCAAATCGATTGTTCGAGTAGTATAGAATATATTTTATCAAAAAATATATCAGTCACAACAGAATGAACAGAGATCAACCCCTATGTTGACGAGTAAAAGTTTCTGCCACACAACAGCATTTTTGATGCTCAACACAAGACTTTAAATATTTGTCAAATTGTAAAATTTTTATTTCTTTTAGGCTAAAATAGATTAAATGGACATTATTCTATTCAAAAAATATTATTTTGGAAAAATATTGTCATGTTCAATAGATTTTAAGGGTCAAGAGTTAACCATCAAACGTGCTGCTGTGTGCCAGAAACTTTTACTCGTCAATATAGGCGTTGATCTCTGTTCATTCTGTTGTGACTGATATATTTTTTGATAAAATATATTCTGTACTACTCGAACAATCGATTTGATATAATAAATGCCAATATCAATCGATATTTCCTCACATACTGCAAAAATATTCCGGCCTTCTTCAATAAAGGCTATCGAAATAGAATCGTTCTTTTAGGTTATTTCCCATTTTTTCAGTTTTTAATTTAAATATTTATATATTTTGAGAATTATTTATTGTTTTCTACTAATTCTAGCAATTTCTGGTGCATTCGGACCTTTATTTTCTATAATAAGGTTAATTTTCTGAATGTAAGGTGTACTGTACAAATTTTTGGCAATTTTGATAGATTTTACAGATTTTTTCAAATTTTTTTTCAGTAAATAATTTTTTCCGTTCTTAGTTTACATAATTTAACTAAATTAAAGAGCTTTTTTTAAATATATTTTCAAAAAATGCATTAAAGTAAGAAATCACACAATGTTTTAATTATATGGCCACTTTGTAGTCGATGTATTTTCATAAAAACCGTTATTTATGGTAAAATTGCATGCAGTAATCTTCCATTTTCACACTAAATCTCTTAAGAGCAGTATATCGAAGTGTTCTGAATTAAAAAAATTTCAAAAATACTTCAAACGAATCGAGGGCTGATCAAAAAATGTTTACTATAGTAAATGTTTTAATTCTGTGACCACCACTGTATATCTAAATTTGAACCGACTTTCTCCAATTTCAATAGGGTTCGTCCTTGCGCCAAATAAGTGACTTGTGCAAAATGTCATCCAAATCGGATCATAAATGCGACCTGTACTTTGTTCACAAAAATACATAGACGAACATGCATAAATCAGACAGTGATTTTATGCATATTCTCAAAAGGAACCATGTGTCTATCTAGTTTACTTTTGCCTGTTACAAACATATGCACAAATATATAATACCATGTACCACAGTGTGGTAAAGGGTATAAATATTACGGCACAAGTTTGGACCAAATCAAATCAATTTATCCGATGTGAGTCTAGGTCATCTATTACTTCGACCGATTTCATATAACAGTTGTACGAAGTGCATGAAATATACTTCCTATTTCTATTTTTTTCGTTATTAATCATGTATTAATTATACTAGTGCTGTCCGATCGACACATACAATCAAATGAATTAGATATAGAAGGACAAGTGTCAAGTTTGCAATCGGTTAAGATTTCAATATTGCTCCAATTGACCCGCCTAATTGAAAGTGGTTTAAGTCCATTCATGGATCTAATACAAATGTTAGTTTTCTAGAAAAGTTTACAAAACATATTACGTCTTAGGTCACAAACAAATTGAATACCACTTAACAATATTTTCGAAACAAATGAAATTGAAACATTTTAACATCTCAATATAAGACAAAACCACTTTCAAAATAAACGACTCAATTTATAATGAATCCTAAGATCACCTTTAGTCGATCCCGTTAAATTTTCGTCATATTCCTTATGCTTCATGGTATCAACATTTTATGACCAAATTAGTCATTAAGCTAAGGGTATTCGTCAAAAACCATCATAATTGAAGCCATACTAGATCCTGAAAATTAACAATCAGACTAAATTGCCTTCTTAATGCACAAAAAACGTTAAAGAAATTAGTCAAACGTAGTAAATAAGGGTATTTTTATGTGTTTTTTTGATAAGCTCCAAATGCACTTTGTTGTTTTCTTTCTTCGGACTTGGTGTTGGCAATGCAAATCCGGTTTAAATAATTTATTCATTATTTTGCAGATGTAACTCATCACTTGATGTTGTGAATGTAATTTTTTTTATTTCCCATTTTACTACGATGGTAAAAATTACATTTGTTTACAGTGGAACACAATTGAAATGACCCCAAATAAAAACTCTTTTTAACATAGGGTAAACGCACCTAATTCCGGCATGTACCAATAGTCGGCATCTGTTTTATATAACTTCAAATAACTAAAAAATCCTATGACTAAAAATAAAAAATACCTTGAATAATCTTCAATAATACTGCAAACTATCTCTGTATAAAATTTTTTCGAGCCAAGTACATTTATTTAGTTAAAATTTGGCATTTTGTCAATGAGGTTTGTTAACACAGCGATAATTCATGTTTCTTAAGAAAAAATTAGTGGACATATCAATTTCAAAAGACTTGTAATTATATTAAAATAATATATTTTTGCAAGTATCTTTTTTGTAATTGTAAAGAACACATAGGAGAACATTTTAGAATTTAAAATTATTAAAAAATATTTGTAATTATGATATTTTCATCGATGCCGACCTTAGGAACAAAATTTTTTTGTTCCAATAGTCGGTGTATGGGTGAATAATAAGCAATTTTTCGATCATTTTGGCTCAAAATTGCAAAAAATGTTAAATAAGTGCTCTAAATAACGATTAATTTATAAAAAATCAGTTTAGAGCGGTTTTATATAATGGAATACATTGTTGGATCTTAAATTTTGTTAACCTCTGAAATGCCTTATTTAGACATGCCGAGAATTGGATAACAGGTTCCAAAGTCGGCACCATGTTTTATAATTGTAATATTTTAATAAATAATATTATTTTATATAACTTTTTCAATGCAACACTGATGGAATCGTCCCATAGTAATAATTTATTATTGCAAATAGCAGAAAAATCGATTAAATATATAATTTTTGTTTAAGTAAAATGCGACATGCCGACTATTGGAACATAACATGCCGACAATTGGAAAAAAGTGCCGACTATTGGCACAAAGGCACTATTTTACATAATTATTAATTTAATCTACTTTAATACAAATTAATTAAACAAATTTGTACTCCATCCTGGAGTAAACATAATTTCGAAACAGATGAACCTAAATACAATATCGTGGAAAAGATGCACTTGGAATGGTGAAACGTTTAAAAAGCGAAAATTCTTAAAGTGCCGACTATTGGTGCACTTACCCTATTCATAAATGAAAATTTGTATATTTTCAATTAAAAACAAACCAGAATAGAATTCAATATTTCGTCGTTTTACTGTATTTCAATGGATTAATAAATATTTAGTAACCGAATTGATATTCTATTTAAATGGGGTGTAAATATTTTTAGAATATTTCTAATTATTTTTGGCGCTACAACGGCTATTTATACTTACGTGCAAAAGCCGGGGAGTTGATGAAAAACAAAAGCAAAATAAAAGACACATATAGACGAACATTTATTAACAAATACACTTTTGCCATTTTATTAGCACTGAGGGGATTTTTTTGGCCCATGCAATAACAACAAATATCTGGTGCTGGCAGAAATTACAAATTCTGATCACAATTTATGTTCTTTTGGACTAGAAGTTAAATAATACAAATGCCGGTGTTACGAGAGGAACTGTATTAAATAATTTTTTATTGAAAATTCGATTTTAAAATATTTGTTTTTTTTTTCTTTTATTGTCGTTGTTTGGGAATTACGAAAAAAAACAACAATTTTTGACTAGTAGCTTCTTCTTTTTGTTTTGTTTTCTACGTCTGTTTCTTTGTTTGTCAAATATCCCGTTTAACGAGCCGACCGAACTTGTGACATGATCCGCAACTGGTTTGACGTTTTAACCGTTTAAGCTTAGTTCGTCAACTAAGAAGTCCGAATGCGATTTGTTTACTTTTTAGTTGTCATGGCATGGCATGGAGCGGTAATGGTCTTCGTGTTTTTTTAATTAACAATTTATGTCGTTGTCGCTGACTTTTAGAGCAGACCGCTGTACACTTTGTGAGAGGGAGAGCTATAACCAGTCTCTCAGATTTATTTTTGCTTAACCCATTAAATGCTTTAGAAATATAGAATGTTTAAATTACTGCACTGCAGAACTATACTGTAATATTTTAAAATTTGTTACTAGAAAAGCGATAAAATCAATCTTTCGACCAAATTATCTATAAAGTAGCTGGACCTTTGTGAGTGCAGACAGGGACGTACGCAGGGGGGAGCCCTGGGGGCCCGGGCCCGCCCCGAAATGAATTTTTTTCACAGTAATTTTTTTTTCACAGTAAATTTGGCCAAAACTAAAGCAACTTTTTTAATTTTTTCTTAAAAATAAGCAAATTTTGCTAGTAATGGACAGAATAACCATGATTTTTCATTACAACAGCACACCTACGAGGCATTAAATCTATTAGATACTCAATTTGATCTTTAGGTATACTATTCCTTGCATCCAGAACCTTTGGAAAGAGGTTATGTCTATTTTTTTGTGAATCTCTTTTGATTTTGCTATCTATGATACTTCAAAAATTTTTCTTAAGGTTGAAGATAGCTCCTATATAAGGGTACCCCAAATTTTCGCTATTTAGGGTTTCTTGAGCGCGTTTTTCAACCGAATTTGCCGCAATTTGGTATTTTGTACTCGTATAGGGTAACAAATCTCCCTACCAAAAATTATTAATATTCGCCCCCTTTTTGGGGGTAGTCCCCATATAACCCCTTTTTATGCCCTCCACCACAGTATTGAGGGTATATTAATTTTTTTCCGTTTGTAACTCATCGAAATAATCATTTCCGACCCTATAAAGTATATATATTCTTGATCAGCGTAATTCTATGACGATATAGCCATGTCCGTTTGTCTGTTGTAATCAATCCAGCGTCTTTTGTCTGCAGACAGGTCAAATTCGAAGATGAGCTTTATCGGTCCACGTTTAGGCATAGCTCCCATATAAGGGTACCCCCAATTTTCGGTATTTTGGGGTTCTTGAGCGCGTTTTTCAACCGAATTTGCTGCAATTTGGTATTTTGTAGTCGTATAGGGTAACAAATCTCCCTACCAAAAATTATTAATATTGGCCCCCTTTTTGGGGTAGTCCCCATATAACCCCTTTTTATACCCTTCACCACACTGTGCACAAAGACATACGTGCATATGTTTGTAACAGGCAAAAGGAAACGAGATAGACACATGGTTCCTTTTGAGAATATGCATAGAATCACTTTCTATGTCGATTCCGTCCGTCCTTCTGTCTGTCTTTCCATGTTAAATTGTAAACAAAGTACAGGTCGCATTTATGATCCGAATTGGATGAAATTTGGCATAGGTCACTTATTCGGCCCAAGGACGAACCCTATTGAAATTGGGAAAATCGGTTCAGATTTAGATATAGCTCCCATACATATATTTAACCGATTTAATGTAAACGGCCCCTATATATCTTTCGATTTAATTTGGTACAGACTAATCATTTAGGTCTAGAATGATGTCTGCCAAGTTTCGTGAAAATCGATCCAGATTTAGATATAGCTCCCATATATAGTTTTGTCCGATTTCATGTAAATGGTGCACTAAAGTCGCTATATATCTTTCGATTTGCACGAAATTTGGCATAACGTACTGAATTGAGCCTAGAGTGATGTCTGCATTGTTGCGTGAAAATCGGTCCAGATTTAGATATAGCTCCCTTTTATTATAGATTGATTTTAAATAATTGACGCACCAAGGAACCAATAGGAACAAAACGTTCTGAAATTAGTATAACCTAACCTGTGACAATTTTGCTTGAAATCGCTTAGTGTTTGGATAGAGCTTCCATATATATTTTCGCCCGATTTCAAGAAAATTGGGCATCAAACTCCTCATGTTAGTCAGATTGACATCAAATTTTGCACAACGTACAAAATTGAGCATAGAATTACGTAGTTGCGTTTTCTAGAAGTACAGACATAGCCCAACATATGACCTATTTATATTTGTTTGAAGTCGATTTACATTCTTTATGGACAGATCTAGGTAGATTCACATTTAGATAAATGTCACATTTATTATTTCATCCAATTTCATGTTAATAGTCCTCTTTAATATACCCATAGTGGTGAAGGGTATCATATAGTCGGCCCCGTCCGACTTTACTACTTTCCTTACTGGTTTATATTAAAATGGTTATCTGATTTGTTCCGCGTTTTGAGTTTGGTTCTAAGACTCTGTTGTAAACATTTCACCTGCGGAGGATAGCGAAAAAAATTGGAACGTATCATTCGATAATGAACTATAGCAGCATTTAGGCCTAGCCCCTATGGTGAGGTTCCGGAAGGAGTGGACCGATATTCCCCATCTTCGAATTTGAACTAAGTTCGGAAAAAATAATAAGAAGGGCAAAGTTTGGATGAAATCTAAATTTTCTGAAACGGATTTGCTCCAAAGAAGCATGGGGTCTAGAACCAATATTTCGATGAGGCACATTTTCACCGTGTTAAATTGTATACACCCTCATTAGCCATAAGGCTGAGGGTATAATTATCCATTAAAAATTTCTGAAATTTGTATTATGGTTTACATTATAGTTTACATAATCCGTTTTTAGAAATGTCCGCATAGGTCCACTTTTTGGTATGTTCCCTAGTACCTGTCAGTTTCATTTCTAGTACCTGTCAGTATATCAATGTTGGAGGGTATCCAAAGTTCGGCCCGGCCGAACTTAACACTTTTCCATATGTTTATTTTTGGATTTACTCATGGTAATTTTTCAAGTCTGAGTCTTCAAACACCGAGTCGGATTCCAATTAAAATGAGCTTTTGCGAAAGCCAATATGGTTTTCCGATTCTTTTCAGGAAATACCACACTACACTCTGTTCCTGAGGTTTTACCAAACGATATACCTCTCACCAATTTCGTTGAACTCCTCAATGGGTGTTTTTTTAATTATCTGACAATTTGTTGATTGATTGTTGATATCACTACCGATATAGTTGCATAAAACCAACTTGTATTTCGAGAAATCGCGGATTTATAAATTCAATATTTCAAAATAATTATCTGTTATAAATTGTTTTCATTATCCATGATATTTTGCTATTTTATAGATGTACCGTATATGTTTGTAGCCTAATCGAAATCGAACAGTGTGGAAACTAAACATGGTAATTATAACGGTAAAAACAACTAAAATTTCGAAGCTCATCTGTTTATACAGTAGAGTTGCTTTAGTTTTGTCCAAACAAAAATTGAGTCAATTTCATTTTCCATACATTATTATTTATTTCATTTAAACTGAAAAAACTCGATTTAAAACTGAAAAAAACCAAACAGGTATGTTCATTTTTGAAAAAGTTTACAGCAATTATTATCTTTGCAATTTCAGTTACTTCAGTATTGACCACCAGTGTATATGAAAGATTGACTATTCGACTTGACAGCAAAAAAATAAAAACTTCACTAAGATTGGTTACAGACTCTCAGGATGAAACACTGGGGTAGGGACTTCAATATAGCAAAAATTGAACTGGCATTTGTATGGAGTCCATTTTAAAACATAAACCTGTAGGAATTCGATGTGATAAATTTAAAAACATTATTATGTGGGGGCTATATTAAAATTCGGACCTATATAGACAATTTTCCGGAAATATGTGTTTTACAATACGTTTATATTGTACTGGATTTCGTTAATCCAGTGGGTATAATTTGTCAAATTCATTGCATATATGTCAAACAAATCATCATAAAGCAGTTTGAGCAAAAAAAAAGTTATAATGTACATGTCGGTTTACCTTCTAATATCCCGGAATGACAAAGACCAATATTGATCATCTATATAAGAGCAACATCGGTGGGAAAATGCGGCTAAAACCTGCAAAATTTTGAATATGGGTTGGTATCGATAAATAGGAGCTATACGTAAATGAATATGGTTAATTAAGGGAAGGAATATTTGATATTCCATGAGAACCTGAAAAATCAAATTAGAGTCAATTCTGTTGAAAAAAATAAAACACCGAAGCTTGTTGTTGGCGTGGGGTAAGGCTGAGTTTTTGGAAATTCGAACTAGAAGGGTACGAAAAGAACTAAAATGTACTAAATATGACACCCTTTGTATTAGTCAAACAGGAAGAGCTAGAATTCTAAAATTTGGAATGTGGGTCACTCACAGAAAGTTAGAAATATGAACAAAAGGGTTTTTGGAAAATAGACTTATAGGTGCACTAAAAGCACTAAACTTTACTAAATTTATTTCTAATTATATATATATATATATATATATAGATGGATCTTGAAATTTTATATGGAACTCAGGTTGGGAAGTGGAGTTGATGTATGGACATGTTTTTAGAAATTCGTATTTATGTTTATGTAAAGTAATAAATAGTGCTAAATTTTGTACTATTTTCATTTTGTTCCCATAAGTACGAATACACCCCAACAGTAACTTTAATTCCAAAATTCTGGAGTCCAAATGTACCCTTTCACACATAATCAAGTTGCACCAAATATAGTATATTTTAATAAACATATTATTTTTATCTCTTTAATGAAAAACGTATATTTGGATTTAAAATTACTGTCAGAATACAGGATTCGGAACTTATAAGTAAGTAAGAAAAGTACTAAATGGTAAATAGGTGACAGATAAGGCTGGGTTTTTGGAAATTCGTACTAGAACGGTACGAAAAGTACTAAAAAATACTAATCTATACTAATAAAAGAGTAACGATTACTGATTTAACCATTCATCAACACCCAGACGAAACGGCTGAAGCTTGAATCTTGAAATTTTGGATGAGGGTCACTCTTGGTCCAAAGGTGACAGATAAGGCTGGGTTTTTGGAAATTCGTACTAGAACGGTACGAAAAGTACTAAAAAGTACTGAATGTGATACCAGTACATCTATCCTATGTGAATGTAGGATAGATGTACTAAAGGGTTTTTGGAAATTCGAACTATAACTATCCGAAAAGTACGAAAATGTACTAAATTTGGTACAATTTCATAGCATGTGAATGAATAGGGCCAAAAACTTGAAATTTGGAATGTAAAATAACGTTGAGAAGTAGGGTCGATATGAGGAGAGTTTGGAAAGCGTGTACTCATGTGTACGAAAAGTACTATATGGTACTATATTTGGTACAAATTTGATTTGGAGGTACAAATCGAGCTGGAATCCTGAAAATTTAAATTAACATTACCGTCGGAGTGTAGGATTGGGATATGTACGTAGTTTTGGAAATTTTTACTTATGTGTACAAAAAGTACTAAATCGTACTATAATTGGTACAATTTGGATTTGGGTGAACCGATAGAGCTGGAACAATGAAGTTTGGAGTTAGGATCATTGTAGGGATGTAGAATTAGGGTCAGGATTCAGTTTAAGAAAATAATACTTATTGGTACTAAATGGTACTAAATTTGGTACAATTTGAATTTAAGGAGAACCAATAGAGCTAGAATCATGAAATTTGGAGTCAGTATTACTGTTGAGGTGTAAGATTGAAATATGAGAAAGTTTTAGAGATTTGTACTAATGGGCACTAAATATGGAACAATTTAAATTGTGGGTGAACCGATGAAGTTGAAATCATGAAATTTTGATTTAGGATCACTGTGGGGTTGTAGGGTTGGGTATGTAGGAAGTTTTAGAAATTTGTACTAAGTGTACCAAATTCGGTACAATTTAAATTGTGGGTGAAGCGATAAAGTTTGAATCCAGAAATTTTGATTCAGGGTCACTGTGGAGGTGTAGGATTGGAGTATGTAGGAATATTTAGAAATTGGTACTAATATGTACTAAATTTGGTACAATTTGAATTGTGCTAACGAAGTAGCGGGTATATGCTAGTATATTATATTTATTTTTAAAGATATTTTATTGTCGTTTTAATGACGACTTTATACTCTTCATAATTGTACTTTAACTTAAACAAATAATTTTTGTATTTTCTAATTTTCTTTAATTTAACTAATATTTTGTTGAATCCAATCAACATATGAACTGACACGCATATATACACCGGGCAAATTAGATTGACCGCAATTTGTTTTGGGTCCAAATGCCACAATACCCAAGAGGGTGTATTGACCAGATTTCGAGCGATTCATAAAGGGGCCACCACTGTCACCTATAAGAAATTATAAAATTAAATTATTAATATATTATAAAATTAAAATTAAATGGATATCCACCATACCTTCACACACATCTCTTTTGGCTTCAGATTGAGCACAAAATTCACTTGGAGTTATGACAATGCTATTTTCAAAGTTTTCACTGTACTTGGCGTAGCGTATGGCACATTCTGTATTATTTAGTATGGGCAGGTTGATGTAACGCACCATAGAAATGGCAACATTGGAATTTGCTAATAAAAAACAACATTTGTCAAAAATATTCAAATATTCTAAATAGAGAATAGCAACTTACCATTATCACTCCAACCAGCCACAATACCCGTATTGCCCGTTGCAATTTCACTATCATTTTGAGGTAAGCAGATTTGTACTAATGGTACTGCAAAAGAAATTTGAAATTATTTTCAAATCATAGAGATGTTAAAATAGTATCCTCTCTTACTTTTGGAATTGTGTGTCTTGGCTAATCTGACGAGAGCAACATCATTATTGAACAATGGATCATTGTAGTCAGGATGTATTGTGGTCTCGATTATTTTGAAATCTTGAAAATTTGTATCATCACCAACACGAGCGTAAATTCTACAATTACAGACAGAATATATTTGCATAATATATATATATATATATATATATTTGTCAGAGATTATCACCACAATTTCAAGTCATTGTACTTACAGTCTTAAATCTCTCACTAAGTTGTCCACACAATGGGCTGCGGTTAGGATATGCTGTCTAGAAATTATTGTACCCAAACATCTATGACGAACAGTTCTGCTGGCTGAAAAGACAAGAAATACGTTATTTAAACGTTTTTTTTTTTTTTTTTTTAATTTTTGCACCACTAAATGGCCATTGTCTTAAATTGCCTTTTTTATACCCTCCACCATAGTATGGAGGGTATATTAATTTTGTTTTTCCATTTGTAACTCATCGAAATAATCATTTCCGACCCTATAAAGTATATATATTTTTGATCAGCGTAAAATGCTAAGACGATCTAAGCATGTCCGTCTGTCCGTCTGTTGTAATCACTCTAGCGTCTAAACGAGTTGAGATAGATCGCCAAAATTTTGCACAGAGTCGTCTTTTGTCTGCAGGCAGTTCAAGTTCGAAGATATATCGGTCCACGTTTAGGCATAGCTCCCATATAAGGGTACCCCCCCAATTTTCGGTATTTTGGGGTTCTTGAGCGCGTTTTTCAACCGAATTCGCTGAAATTTGGTATATTGAGTTCCTATTGGGTACCCAATTTCTCCGCAAAAAATTATACATATAGGTCCATTTTTTCTGGTAGCCCCCATATAACGGTACACTCTAATTTTCAGTATTTTGGGGGTTTTGATCGTAGTTTTCAACCAAATTGGCTGTAATTTAGTACTTTGAGTTCTTATGGCGTACCAAATCTCTTCACTAAAAATTATAAATATAGGTCCATTTTTTCTGGTAGCCCCCATATAAGGGTACCCCCCAAATGTCGGTATTTTGGGGCTCTTGAGCGCGTTTTTCAACCGAACTCGCTGAAATTTGGTACATTTGGTTCTTTTTGGGTGCCAAATATCTCCACTAAAAATTATAAATATAGGTCCCATTTTTCTGGTAGCCCCCTTATAAGGGTACCCCCAATTTTCGCTACTTTGAGGTTCTTGAGCACGTTTTTCAACCGAATTCGCTGAAAAAAAATTATCAGTATTCACCCCCTTTTTGGGGTAGTCCCCATATAACTCCCTTTTTTATATTAATATAGTTATGCAATTTGTTCCGCGTTTTGGGTTTGGTTCTAAGACTCTGTTGTAATCATCTTACCGAGATAAAAAACTAGAACGTAAGGTTCGATAATGAACTATATATGAACTTTAACTCATATTTAGGCCTAGCCCTGTGTGGGAGGTACCAGAACGAGTTTGGAAGAAATAATAAGATGGTCCAAAGAAACATGGGGTCTACAACCAGTTTAACCGTGTCAAAGTGTATACACCCTCATTAGCCATAAATCTGAGGGTTTAATTATCCATTAAAAATTTCTGAAATTTGTTTTATATTTTACATTATGGTTTACGTAATCGGTTTGCAAAAATTTTCATTTCAAGTACCTGTCTGTTTATCTATGGTGGAGTGTATCTAAAGTTCGGCCCGGCCGAACTTAACGCTTTTTCACTTGTTAAAGTATAAAATCAAATAAATCGTATTATGTATACCCTATACAATATTCCTAACATTGATTGGTATAAATTAGAGCCAATCCCATTGAAACAATCGTAAAAGGCCTCTCCCAAAACTTAAATCAATATTTATAAGTTTTGGTAAGGAAATTTTATACCCAATGCGACTCCAAAATATTAATTTATAATCAATTTGGTAAAAAAAACGTGCCCAAACATCGAATATTTTGGGAGAAACGTGCATAAAATACAGGATATTTGGCGGTACATTTATATGGAGGCTACACAAAAACGTGAACCGATATTGATATTTTTGGTAAGAACAATTAAGAGTCAATTTTGTTGAAAATCATGCTCAAAATTACCTAAATATCGAGAAATTGGGGGTGGGGATTGAATACCGGTGTATGGAGTTTACCCTGGAAATTGGGCCAATGTTGACAATTTTTGGAAAGTTATAAAATTACAGTCAATTAGGTCGGAAAACATGCCTATGTAACCCAAGATGACGAAATTTAAAGATATATATGGGGACTACCATAAAAAGTGGACCAATATTTATATTAAGATATACGATTATCTGTCGGTAGTTCTAATAAATTGCGACTTCAGAGAGGACTGATAGATTGTAAACTATTCCTTCTATTAAGAAATTCTCCGTACATCCTGTGGAAGAAATTAATTTTGAAGGTAGTAATGAATACATTTCTCAACTTAACAGGTGAAAACGTTGTTTAGATCTTCCTGGTCGATCCACTGTAAAACATAAAACGAAGGAGAATTGTTATCCTTTATGAAAAGGAAGTACCAAATTTAAGACTAGAAAATTATTGATTGGAACGGGGCCGACTTTATTATACCCTTCACCACTTCGGTTATATTCAAGAGGTGGTCAATAGGACTATTAACATGAAATCTGTAGAACTTAAATATGTAATTTGTATCTATATGTGAATCGACATAAATCAATTCATGCATATGTAATTCTACAATAGATGCACAATTTAATTTCAATTGGGCATCTTATACGAATCAGAAATGCAACCAGTACTTATACTATAGTTTTTAGAGGACAAATTACAAAAAAGCGGCTGAATACTTCAAACTACCGAAAAGTGTTGTATCCTTACCTTGATGGGTATACCAAAACGTGGACCTACATCCATCAACAACTCGTAATAAATACTATTATCTTCATACTTTGCGGGGCCTCTGACAAAAAACGCCAAAAGTACCAAAGGCAAATACCCCACTACAAAAAAATGATGTTATTGCTAATTTATTTTTTTCTGCAGTCCGCTATGGGGAGCAGAGCCTAATGCAGAAATTGCAGATAGTGTAGCTATAAGATAAAATGATTAGTCTTGGAATATTGGGGTTTTAGGAGATCTCGTGTCAATTTGTGTTCTTCAGGTAGAAGTCACGATTTAATGCTCGTTGGCGGATACATACACACCAATATTGATCATAATTAAAATTTTACTGCCATTTAGTTCCTTTATTATAAAACTTATTTCTAAAACTACCTCCATATCTCTAAACTAATCACCAATTCTCATCGGCTCCATACTAATTTTTTTTATCATTTATTTCCTTTCGTATTCTTGAAGTACTTATTTTCAAAACTAATTCCAAATTTTAAGATTCGAGCTCTATCATAATTCTTCAAAATTTAGCACCATTTAGAACACATTAATATAAATCCAATAAAAATCATATTTCATATAACCATATCAAATTCAGTACCATTATTGTAAATTTCCAAAATTTCTTACATAGCCCAACTTCTTACATACACTCCAAAAGTAATCCTTGCTTCAAATTTCAAGATTCCATTCTCTATTGGTTCACCCGAATTCACATTTGGTACCATTTAGTACTCATTAGTACAATCTTCTAAAACTTCCTACAAATTTTTGGAAATGTTATTTCCCGATTTCAGAATTGCAGCTCTATCAGTTCACATTTGGTAACGTTTTGTACACATTAGTACAAATTCCCAAAACTTCCATCAACCGCAACCGTGACCCTAACACCAGCTCTATCGGTTCACCCAAAATTTAAATTGTACCAAATAAAGTACACAGCTCAATTCCGACATAGCTCACCGCCAACAGTAATTCTAACTTCAAATTTCAATATTCCAGCTTTATAAGTTCAAAATTCAAATTGTACTAAATTTGGTGCAATATAGTACACATAAGTACGAATTCACAAAACTACCTACATACACTCCAAAAGTAATCATAATTTCAAATTTTTACTATTTCAGCTCTAACTCCACATTATATCAAATTTAGTACCCATACGTACATATTTCCAAAACTACATTCATACCCCCAATCCTACACTCCAATAATAGATAATCTTATTTCCAAAAGTTCAGTGTTCCAGCTCTATCCGTTTACCTAAATCCAAATTGTACCAAATTTAGTACACATTTCTAAACTTCCTACGTACCCCAATCCTACACTCTAACAATCCCAATTTCAGGCTTCCAGCTCCATTGATTCACCGAAACTTTAAATTGCACGAAATTTAAAACACATAAGTACGAATTTCCCAAACTACCAACATACCTAAATTCTACAATGGAGTAGTAATCGTATGTCCAAATTTCATTGTTCTAACTCCATCGGTTGACTCAAATCCAAATTGTCCCAACTATAGTACAATTTAGTACCATTCGTACACATAGGTACAAATTTCCAAAACTACATATCTTATCCTACGTATCGCTATCCTACACTCCGACGTTAATGTTTCAGGATTCCAGCTTTATCCGTTTTTACAAATTCAAGTTGTACCAAATTTAGTACAGTTTAGTACATTTCGTATACATGAGTACACGCTTTCAAAAGCACCTTCATATATCAACCGTACTTCTCAACCTCAATTCCCATTCCAAATTTGTAGCTCCATCCATTCACATGGTACGAAATTGTACCAAATTGAGTACATTTTAGTACTTTTCGGATACTTATGGTTCGAATGCCCAAAAAATGTTTATACTTGGGCACTTTAATAAGTTTGAAGACTTAGTGGCCAAGTCCTTTCAATAGTAAGAAGGCAGAATCATGGTTGACATCAGATCCTCAACTGTATCATGACGTATGGTATAGTAAGTTTACCTTGACCAACATACATCATAAAATCCAAGGCATTTGCGGTTTTCTAGGTAGGTAGGTATTCTCCCTCGACAGTAACAATATTTGACGAAT
Source organism: Musca vetustissima (assembly GCF_032173495.1). Classification (NCBI taxonomy): domain Eukaryota; kingdom Metazoa; phylum Arthropoda; class Insecta; order Diptera; family Muscidae; genus Musca; species Musca vetustissima. Next base: position 77,042 of record NW_026884291.1, read on the forward strand.
TTTTGACTATCAAATTTGAAGAAGTTTAGATATTCAGAACTTGCAGAATTCAAACCATTTTTATCCCCATATTTTATAACAATTTTTCTTCTTATTTTATTTTGTTTTGTAGATTTCAAACGATTAATAATGGACGACGATCAAGAGGCAACCACTAAATCCCGTGTATCTCAATCGATAACATCGGTCTTTGAAAATATCAGTGACCTATCGAATCGTGTAAAACAATGTGCTTGCGATTTTGAAATGACTGAAGCCAGATGGGGTCTTTGCCGAAGTTTGAGCGTATTTTTAATCGGTGTTGCCTTAAGCATTCATTTGCAACAAGTTGTTCGAAATGTCATGAATAATTGATATACGATATATTGATTTGATTTATATGATCTATACTTACTTGTATTTAAATATGCCAATCTAACAATCCAAGGATAAACTTCAGAACTTTGACCCTTTGGTAAAATACCACAAACAGACGTCTCTGAATTAACATTCTGTGGCGGTGGTGTGGTTTTGGGTGCCACAAAAGTTTCTTCTTGACTATGATCGGCAATATTGTAACCATGATAATCATAATGATAATGGTGGTGATGATGATGATGGCGATGGGGATTCTCATTGAATGGATAAAGTGGTGCAGCAAAATTATGATCATATCCATGATAGTCGGGGTGTGGTGTGGGTCTAGGATATGTTGGCGCATCATCAGTGGGAAATTTAAAACGAACACAATTACGTGAACGACTACACAGTACTCCATTTATATCGACCCGTTCTCTTTTGCCAGACTCCTTTCCGGTGGTACTAGCATCATCTTCTCCTTCAATATCCGCTTCTGGATGTTGCCTTAAATATTCATCATAATTGTATTCTTCACCAAATGATGGAGGACAATTGAGGCCCGTCAATTCATCTAAATAATCTAATTTTGGATTTCCTTTTGCATGTCGCTTATAGGGTATTCTCGCTGGACAACAGACATATATATTTGTCCCGTCAAAATTACATATGGCTTCTTTGATTGTCCTCGTAATGAAGGGTATATCGCTTGAGAGATCTATAAATTCATTAAATGTCTCACAGTTTTTCAACAGGATACAATTACATCTGACGGAATCATCGGAGGGAAATGATAAAGCTGAAATTTAGAAAAAAAAAAACAATAAGTTTATTTTTTTAAATTCCTACTACAATTAGTATAGTAGCTATTATATATGAAAAAGTTCACATAAATATAATAATTTTTATGAAATATGTATGTTTTAAATTTAACCAGTAGAGAAAGTAGAAAAGTCTGACTGGGCCGACTTTATGATACCCTTCACCACTTTGGGTATATTCTATATACATCTCTTAACAGACATGGCCTTTTCGAAGGAACATTGACGAGAAATAAAACGAACTTATATATGTGATTTTTATCAATATGTAAATCGACTAACATCAATCCCTACACATGCCATTCTGCAGCCAATGCTTCATTTTGTAAATCGTTTTAAAGCAAACTTGACACACACTATTTGGTATGCTGCACTGTTTCCAATTTACTCTCAATCGGTCATCCTCGTCAGTGTTGTTGTCTAGCATTCATCTGTGTGTCATTTAAATACAAATTGTAACATACGAGGTCTGCCAATTTTTTACACCCATCGTCTAAAATATGATTCTGGGGCTCAAAAATTTAGAATACATTTTTTATTAAATATTTCTGGATAGCAACTTACTATCACGTCTTAACTGATAATTTTAATAAATAATTTTGCATAGAAACGTGTGGGCGCTTGGGTAAAATTCGGGAGATTGATAAAAGACAGGTTAGGGCAGTCCATATATAACAGCCTATATAAGTACAAATATAAGTAATGTCTTTCGAATAAAGTTGTCCACTTCAAGCAAATTCGAAACAAAAGAAAAGTGGTACGAAGACTTTGCAACAGAGTTCGCGGCAAGAAATCTGCAGTATATTGGTACAATATGCACCCTAATAAGGAAGAATATAACAAAATTACAAGAAGCGCTAAACGCAACTCCTGGAAATTTTTCTGTAAAAGGAAGATAGCGCAAATGACGCCTCAAAAATAAAAACCATGGTTGATAAGGAGAGAAACAGAATTAATAATAAGGCTCCTCATGAAAGCTCACTTGCTACGGAACACATCGACATATGATAAAATAACGGTGCTAAGGAAGGAAAGATACGAGAAACCTCAGATTGATAGACAAATGGAGCGTAATGCATTGAAGAACTTCGGGCCATTTAAAGCAATGTCTTCCCCGAAACACCAAAATCCTAACGACAAATAATCCTAACATCAATCTTACTCAAAACTATGAAATTGACAGTCGAGACCATGATTTAGAGCAACATACCGAACGATACTTTAAAATATAAACAACACGCGCACATAAAGGGAAGATCAATGGAAACCGCTCTGGCTCAGCCATATGTTAAGGAATAGATTTATAAACTGTAGACAATAAGACATAAATAGGGAGGTCCTTAAATGAGATTTGAACCCGTCTATTATGCAGATGATGTAGAAAGGCTGAAAAGGTGTTAAACGTCGCTTATACTTGGGCGAAGACGTAAATCCGTCCAAGTCGGAGATATGTCTCTTCACTAGGAAGACAAAAATTCGATAGTTTGAAGAACCCATCTTTCAATACAATAATCATATCAAATAAAGTTAAATATCTGGGGGTCATCCAAACAGAAAACTTAAATGGAAAGTCCACAGATGCTGGTCCTTCTGCAGAAGGGCTCTAAATGAGATTTTAATAAAATGATACACTGGATCTATAAAAAAGAATTGATGATGGATTTAAGCTCGACATTTCCTTCTCATCTTTCTGGAGAGAACATATACGTCTTAGGCTTCATTAATCAATTAATCAAACCTACAAATCGTTGTTAACCACGAAGTCAGGCACCAACGAATTTCCTCAGTGAGATGGTATCGCTGGTAAAGGTACTGATGAGTGGCGAGATCCGAAACTACAGTCTTCCCTTCCCTACCCCTTGGCAAACAATGCCATACTTTCCACTAATAAACATTTGTTTTCATAAAAACTCCTGACTATTTTACAACAACAAAATACAAATGGTATCCCAAATAACCCGCCAACACTACTGATGTATTTTTTATTTTCCTTAACTATAACTCCCACTTTTATTGGGCCATGATACAAATTTTATCTAAAGCTAACAAACTAATGAATTTTTTGTTAGAGTGCATAAAATAAATAAGCTATTTTTTTGCAACTTGATCACTAGAAATGCTTCTTAAACTACTGCTTTCATGCAATATGTTATATGTACCAAAAACTCTTAAAACTTAGGCCTATTTCGAACTGCCATTCTTTAACAATATTGCGATCCCAACGATGACGATTTTATAAATTCTTACATGGTATAATTACATAAGGCAGTTTTTATGATGGCAACCCTTTTCAATTTGGAACTCATCTATCAATTTGAAATAATATGAAAAATAAAAACCTTAAATTTTATGTATATCGATTGGCACATTTTTATTAAATTAAACAAAATATATGTTCTAAAGCTGAACATTGCTCTCAAGATTTAACCATGGTTGTTACAACTTATTTTTTTTATCGGGAGAAAAGGAGAGAGGAGAAACGTGTTTTCAGAAAAAAGAAGAAAGAACAATAAAAACGTGAGCGTGAGCAAATCGAGATGTAAAGAGGTCATAATGAAGTCCGGAAATTTTACCAACGAGTAAAACACCAAACCGAAGGCTTTGGTGCAGGCACATCCTCCTGTAGAGATGAAGAAGGGAACCTGGTGACAGATACAGACAGCGTGTTGAGGATCTGGAAGGAGCATTTCTAAAAGGTTCTAGTATGAAATAGTGGCGATGAAGAAGATACCCCAGAACCAATAAGAGATGATGGTATAGAGTGTATACCACCTAGCCAAGATGAGGTCATAAAAGCAATTAATCGGCTCAAGAAGAACAAAGCAGCAGGAGCCGATGGGTTACCAGCCGAACTATTCAAGTCTGGTGGCCAGATGCAGGTCAGGAGCATGCACCAGCTGATTAGCACAATTTGGCCAGATGAATGCATGCCCAGTGATTGGAACCTCAGCATCCTGTGTCCCGTGCACAAAAAAGGAGACAAGATGATATGTGCCAACTATAGAGGAAAAAGTCTCCTTCCCATCGCATATAAAGTGCTATCCAGTGTGCTGTGTGAACGATTGAAGCCAATGGTCAATGACATCATCGGACCATACCAATGCGGCTTTAGACCTGCAAATCCACCATTGACCAGATTTTCACTCTGCGCCAAATCCTGGAAAAGACCCACGAAAAACACATCGACACATACCACCTATTTGTCGACTATAAATCCGCATTCGACAGCCCTATCCGTTCAGAGGTGTTTAAAGTCATGTCTGCGTTCGGCATTCCTGCAAAATTAATACGGCTATGCAGGATAACTTTAAGTGGCACAAGGTCAGTAGTTAAAGTAGGAAAGGACCTATCGGAGCCCTTCAATACCGAACGAGGATTCAGACAAGGTGACAGTTTGTCGTGTGATCTTTTTAACATCCTACTGGAAAAGGTCATACGAGACGCGAAGGTGAACAGAAATGGCACTCTGTACACCAAACAACACATGTTACTCGCCTACGCCGATGACATTGATATAATGGTTCGAACATTGCGAGCGGTAACAGCCACCTTTGAACAAATTGAAAAGGAGTCTGCCAAAGTGGGTCTGGCAGTAAACGGCGAGAAGACCAAGCTGATGGTATCAACGCGCAAGACGTCCAGTAGACTCGGACCAACTGTGGAACTTGAGAACTACAGCTTCGAGGTAGTTAAAGACTTTATATACCTTGGTACCGCCATAAATAAAACAAATGACATCAGTTTTTGAAATTCGGAGAAGGATTGTGATGGCCAACAGATGCTACTATGGTCTAAGTAAGCAGTTTAGAAACAAGGCCACCTCCCGCCAGACCAAACTCACACTTTACAAGACGCTGATACTACCTGTGCTATTATATCGATCAGAAGCATGGGTACTTGCGCAAGCAGATGAGGCAGCTCTTGGGGTGTTTGAGAGAAAAATTCTCCGAACGATCTACGGGCCGATCTGCGTCGACGGTGAATATCGGCGTCGAATGAAGCATGAGCTTTACAATTTATACGCGGACATCGACATAGTCAGTCGTATTGAGCTGCAGCGACTACGGTGGCTAGGCCATGTTGTGCGGATGAATGAAAATGCCTCAGCTCAAAAGGCATATAAAAATGAGCCTACCGATGGTTCCCGTAGAAGGGGAAGGCCACGAATTAGATGGAAAGACCAAGTAGAAAACAACATCTTGGAACGTGGTCTTCCAAATTGGTGGACTTGCGCACAAGACCGACGCGCTTGGAAATCTTTTTTAAGCTCGGCTTATGGAACAACCGTTCTGTAACAAGCCAGCTAAGTAAGTAAGTGTTACAACTTATTTTTATAAAATTTAGTGGCATGGAACTTCAATATATTTATAAATATAAATTATTTAGCAATTTTTGCCACTGAACACATGATATGCGTACATTTCGAAGGAAGATACTGTCAAAGGAAAATTTATGAAAAAAATGGAAACATATGACTGCATGAGACTACCTTGTATAATTATGCCTTGAAATTCGTATTACTTTCCAAATATCAAAATTTCCTCGACACTTTTATCCCACAAAATAATGTTTGTGTCTTAAGTCTTTTGTTTTCTTCCCTTCATTCATGTGCCAATCAAAACCTATACATTAAGTTTTTTCAGAATTTTTCTATCTACTTAAACATGTGTCTCCAAACCATACTATGATTCATACATTATCACATTACAATGCGTCGTCTGCCATCAACATCAATGTGGGTAATACCGGCTATTTTATTTTTAATAAATTCATGATCAAGGCAATTAATGACGAATTTCATTTCGATTTGTTCCTATATAAAAGATATAAACATTGATATGATATACATATACAAGTATATATGAGTATGTAATGTAGTTTAGTTTATGGTTGTTGTTGTATTTGTATTTTATGCTTGCGCAAATCAAACTAATATGAAGTGCAAATGGACCTGTTGTTAGCGTAGCCGTTTCATTCATTCGCCTACATCGTGTTTCGCTTTCGGTAGCCATAAAACGCGATTTAACAATTATTTTGCCCTACAGTTCATTCACGCTTTCCGTGGTTTGGTTGTTGTTGTTGTTTTTGCACACATTTGAAGTTTACCCATTTAGGTTTTTTTTGGAAATTAACTGACCTGACCTACTTTGAATAGATGTTATTGTTGTTTATTTTATGGTCTGTTATCGAACCGGATTTTTATGTTTGTTGACGATTAATTTAATAGAGAATTAAAAATTGAGAATTGGCGGGTTCTTAATTTTTTAAATAAAGAATATTAAAACAATTGTATCCTGATAGATTGTAAAGAAATAAACCACACACATCATTAATAATTTTGGGAGTTTGGGTATCAGATAACACACCTTTTTTAAATTAATTTGCGGATACTACTGTCAATAATTACGTCAATGTTATTATCAGCCGGTCATTTATATTATTTGATAATATTAAAAAAGATTAATGTTCTCAAACTTATATTGGATTTATTAGGGAACAGTATGATCATTTTACAAACAATATTTTGGGTTTTAAACGATTAGTGAATGTTATTCTCCATATCTATTAATATAATCGGTTCGAAAATTTAATACGACATGTGAGGTATAAATCAGTATAAATCCTATTGAGAAAAAAACTCCCTTCTTTATTTTAATAATTTGTGTGCAATGTAAATCCTTGTTTTATACCAGAACCAAATACGTACTTTCCTAATCCTCTAGAAATTTATTTTCATCTTAAAAATATTTCTATTAACAAATTACATAACCAAAATCACAGCGTTGTCGTGCCTAATTTGTTGATTCATGGGAAACGTTTGAAGGTCGTCAAAATAAGAAAAATGAGCAAGAGAAATATTCGACTTAGACTTTATATAATTTCAAATATTCGATCTGGAATATTTTCATAAATCTTTAAGAAACAACTAAACATAGCTATGGTGGTACAAAATATCCTTTGAACTCTCAATAGAGCAAAATGGTTAATAAACTTTTCCACATATCTTTGTTTTAGGAGTAAACATCGATAAATTTATTTTCGGCGTCGACTTAAAAGTGGGATTGTAGTCAGAGCCTGAACCCAAAATACCCTTTTTGAGTAATTCAAACCAGAAAGGAGTTATATTATATTAACATTATATTAAAATGAGTTATATTAAAATTGATTTATATTATAAATCAATGAAGCAGCAAAGATGCGATCTAACACAACACGGAAACTCGACGTCGAAAAGCTGCAAACGCAACAGGTAGCAGAAGCCTACTCCGCTCAACTTGCCTACCTGCTTGGCGAAAACACTCCAGAATGAAGTCCGGAAATTTTAACAACGACGGCGGTGAAGAAGATAACCCAGAACCAATAAGAGATGACGGTATATATTGTATACCACCTAACCAATTGTTACTCTGACCTCATAGAGTAACAATTAATCGACTGAAGAACAATAAAGCAGCAGGTGCCGGATTACCAGCCGAACTATTCAATACCGGTGGTCAGATGCTGCTCAGGAGCATGCACCAGCTCATTTTTACAATTTGGCTAGAGGAACGCATGCCCAATGATTGGAATCTCAGCATCCTGTGTGCCGGGCACAAAAAAGGAGACAAGACGATATGTACCAACTATAGAGGAATAAGTCTGCTTCCCATCGCACATAAAGTGCTATCCAGCATCTGTGTGAACGACTGAATCCAATGGTCAATGATATTACCAATGCGACTTCAGACTAAGCAAATCCATCATAGACCAGATTTTCACACTGGAAAAGCCGACGAAAAATATATTGACACATTCCACTTATTCGTCAGCTACAAAGCCGCTCAGAAGATTTAAAGCCATGTCTGCGTTTGGCATTCCTGCAAAATTTATACGGCTATGCAGGATAATGACACACGTCAGCAGTAAAAGTCGGAAAGGACCTCTCGGAGCCCTTCAATACCGAACGAGGATTCAGACAAGGTTATAGTTTGCTCAGTGACCTTTTTAACATCCTGCTGGAAAATGTCATACCATGCCTACGACGTCGACATAATGGTTTGAAAATTGGGAGCGGTAACAGCCACCTTTGAACGAATTGAGAATGAGTTTGCCAAAGTGGGACTGGCAGTAAATGGGGAGAAGACCAAGCTGATGGTATCAACGTGCAAGACGTCCAGTAGACTCGGATCAACTGTGGAACTTGAAAACTACAGCTTTGAGGTAGTGAATGATTTAATATACCTCGTTATGGCCATAAGCAAATCTTATAACATCAGTTTTGAAATCCGGAGAAGGATAGTGTTGGCCAACAGATGCTACTATGGTCTGAGTAAGCAATTCAAAACAAGGCCACATCTCGCCAGACCAAACTCACATTCTACCAGACGCTGATACTGTGCGTGCTGTTATGTGGATAAGATATGGGTACTTGCGCAAGCAGATGAGGCAACTTTTGGTGTGTTCGAGAGAAAAATTCTCCGGAAGATCTATGGTCCGATCTGTGTCGACGGTGAATATCGCCGTCGACTGAACCATGGGCTGTATCCTCTATTCTCGGACATCGACATAGTTAGACGTATCGAGCTGCAGCGACTATGTTGGCTAGGTCATGTTGTGAGAATTGATGTGAAAGCCCCAGCTCAAAAGGCATATAAAGGCACGCAGAAGGGGAAGGCTACGAATCCGATTGAAAGTTCAAGTGGAAGACAATAACTCGGATTGGATGAGCTGCGGACAAGACCGACACGCCTGGAAATCTTTTTTAGGGATCGTTTGTTCCGTTCTGTCACAAGCCAGCTAAGTAAGTATTAATATAAATCCACATAACAGTCGAATTTCGAACGTAGCGTGATAATAAGAAAGGGTCTTTAATATTAAAGTAATTCAATATCAAGCATTAAAATCCTGAATATAATCAATTAATTAAAATTAAAAATGTCCAACAGCACTTTAAATACTATACTATAATGTGTATGAATACACATTGTAATTTAAATAGCAATCACTCTTTTTATTGTAATTATTGGATATTGAAATTTATTAGGGTCAACTATGCGTATTTATATTTTTAATAAACACAATCGAAATTTGTTTCAAACCATGACATCAAAATAATAAAAATTCATAGTGCCACATTAACGGGTTATTATTTAAGATTGCATATTTTAGCCTCGCTATATTGATTTACATATATCTTTCAAATAATTCTATGGCCAACCCTAGTATTCAACACCAGACTCTGATATTTCACTTTCTTTAACATACGTATATTTTTATGATACGATCAGTTGTTGTAACAATGTGTAAAATATATATGCATATTTTACACATTGTTTCTGCTATAGAGTTCCCATACTTATGAATACTGGGCAGTTTATTTGTAACATAAGGTGTTTATAATTATTATTAATTAATAACATTCAATTATATTCTGTTTCATCGATTTATATATAATTAACCTATGCACCTTTGTTAATCCATATTAGCACTAGAATACTGATAACAGCACTAAAATGAGTTTTATAGGAAATCATTTTATATGCGTATTTTTTATTTATTTATTATTATTTATTATTTATTTTTTTTTTCTTTTTTGTTTGTCAATAAATATTTAAATTTTAGGTAAATGCAGAATTTCACTTTTTATCAACACATTTCTTTTTTGTTTTTGTTTGCATATTTTACGAAAATTTATTTTTATTTTACGTTTCAAACACTTCGATTTATTTATTGTTTTCTTATTATTTCACTTTTTTTGAAAAATTTAATCAATTCATTTTTTATTTTTCTTGTCTATTTATTTTCCGTTTTCGACGCGTTCCGACCAGTTCACAGTTCAGCTTTTTACGAAAGCACCGCAACGTTTAACGTTATAAGTGATAATGAAAAGGTTTTTTAATAACGCCGGAGTTTTTTTTTCAACTGAGTGTCTCTTTGAGAGCGGCTAGCTAGCTAGCGTACCAGAAAAATGCGCTACAAGATGCTGAGCTGGTATTCAGCAATGCGATCAACACCCTGTAGGAAATGTCTACAGTAAATCGCTTGATGACTATACCCAACACAATGCATTTTACTATTGACATTTAACATGTGCTTGTCATTGGAAATTAACAAGTGACGTGGTCAGTACTAAGTCAATAGTTTGTAGATATTGATAAAAGGTCACATATGTCACTTGTAAATTTTTTATAATTTCGTTTGCTCAAAAAATTTTTCACCAATTAATTAATTAATTTAATTATTACCATTAATAACTTTAAACTCGCGTTTTTAACAAAATATCTGTTATTGCCGCCAACATATTTATAATTAAAGAAAAAAAGAAGAAGCATAACCATGTAGAAAATATGGAGACATGTCGCCACAATAGTAGACAAAGGCGATACAACACCCCACATTTCCTTCAGGGCAGCGACGCTTGATGGTTAGTGGTTGTTGTTATTATGTACTATTTATTATTATTGTCCATGAATAATTTGTTTCTTTTAATTATTTATTGTTTTGCAGCATTTAACAATGTCTGTTGTGATATCGGAAACGTACAATATTCCTAGGTACTTGGTTTTCTTTATCTATTATGTACATGCATACATACGTCTGGATAAAACACAAACAATAGTCAGGGCATGACCGAACGAACCACCATAGGAACATGATTGCTAATTTCAATAAAAAAAAACGTTAACAATAGGTTCGTTCGTTTACTTTCCCAGTAATATTTACTCAGTAAGAATTTGCAGAGAGTAAATACGATTTTTTCCTTCTCAAGAGAGAAAACTGCAAAAAGTAAACGAACAACATCCAGTAAAAGATTGTTTCGACACAGCTGATTAAAACAACAAACAAATTGGCGCAAATTAAAAAACAACATTTTTTTTAGAAAAATGGATAACAAGCGGAAAATTGATGTTGTTTGTTCCCCAGAAACATTTAAAAGGGTTGTGACCGGTAAGTTTTAACTATTTAATGATACAAAATCAAAATAAAATTCACAAAACAATGAATTTTCTTGAGAACAATTTTTTGTTTGTTTACAAAACATAACAAAACAGCTGATTAAATATCAGCTGATGGTACAAGAAAATTCTTACTGAGTAAATTTTCTTTGTAAGAATTTGCAAATACTCAGTAACACAACTGTCAAATCTGCTCTCTCAGTTCACTCTCTTTTACTGGACTTTTGGGTAAACGAACAACATTTTGTAATAATTTGTACAAATTCGTACAAACTATTGAGTAAACGAACGAACCTAATATTGTAAATGAAACAGGTTTATAGAAAAAACCAAAACAAACAAAAATAATGAAATATTATTATAAATCGATGGTCACTAATATCTATACGGCCAATTGTGAATTTGAAAATAAACAGTTGTTGGGATCATCACCAGCAAAAAGCGTGCAAAAAAAATTGTGCCATCTTATCACGGCGACGATGAATTACACTAGCTTACAGATATTTTGTATACACAAGCAGAAAGAGAGATTAGAATTTAGATCAAAATTTCAAACCCATAGTAGAATAAAAAAAATTTGAAAATCTATTGGGCAATTTAACATTAGGTTCGTTCGTTTACTTTCCCAGTAAGAATATGCAGAGAGTAAATACGATTTTTCGTTTTTAAAAGAGAAAATTGCAAAAAGTAAAAGAACAACATACATTAAAAAGATTGTATCAACACAGCTGATTAATACAACAAACAAGTTGTCCAAAACAAAATACAGCATTTTATTAGAAGAATGGATAACAAACGGAAATTTTGTGTTGCTTATAAATACATGCGTTTTCTTCATCCATTTTCCTGTTTAATGATACAAAATGAAAATAAAATTCACAAAAGAATCAATTTGCTTGAGAACAATTTCGTTTTTTGTTTAAAAAACATAGCAAAACAGCTGATTAAATATCTGATGTTACAAGAAAATTCTTACTGAGTGAATTTTCCTTGTAAGAATTTGCAAATGCTCAGTAACACAACTGTCAAATCTATTTTCTCAATTCGATCACTTTTACTGGACTTTTGGGTAAACGAACAAAATTTTGTAATAATTTGTACAAAGTGTCTTCTTCATATAGAATCACAAAAAATATATATGCTATGATTATGAAGTTATTTTAACCAAATTAAATAGAGATATTTTTGAACTCCACAAAAGTCAATAGAGCCATACTTCATCCTAAAAAACAATAATTGCAATCAGAATAAGAATAACCGGACATCAAAAGTGGATATAAGAAGATTCTGTGTCAGTTGTGTAGTTTTCAATATTTTTGTAAACTATTGTACTATTTTGTTGGAATTATAAGGTTCCAGAATACAGGTATATATGTACATATGTCATGATGTATAAAAAATAAAATATAATTATTTAAGAGCGGATTTTTCTAACAAGAAGGATTCTCCACATCGAATTTAATGGAAATTGCAAATATCCGATTGTATTGAAGAATTTCTTTCGGAAATTTAAAATTTGTCAAATTCCCAATGTGAATAAAAATAGAGTTTCTATAAATAGAATTGAATAGAAATCCCAAATTAAACAACTAACCAAAAGAAAGTAGAAAAGTCAGGCGGAGCCAATTATATGATACCCTTTTACACTTTGAATATATTTAAAAGATACATCCTTTTGAAGGAGAACCGACTTAAATCAATCCATACACATGTTTCCATTTCATTAGGGCAGATTTAGGATCGTTTTTGTATAACTGATTTCATCCAAACTTGCCATACCCATTTAGATACGTTGTGCAAACTTTTTTGTTGGCCTAATTTTATCCCTTTGGTGCATTATTTTCTAAAAATCTTATCTCTCCGTTGTGATAAATTTCATGTCAATCGGCTTAACTTTGACCCTTTGGTGTACCATTTACTAAAAATCTGATATATGGGAGCTATATCTAAATCTGAACCGGCTTCAATAAAACTTGGCATCCATTAGGCTATCACTCCGTTGTGCAAAATTGGAGCTATATCTAAATCTGAACCGATTTTTCAATAAGGTTTGTCATTGGGCCAAATAAATGATTTGTGCCAAATTTAATCTCATTCAGATAATAAATGCGACCTGCACTATGTTTACAATTTAACATAGACGGACGGACGGACATGCATAAATCGACTCAGAAACTGATTCTATGCATATTCTCATACCATGTGTGTATCTTGTTTCCTATTGCCTGTTAATGTTGATCAGATCGGTTATTCGATTCGCTTTAAATTAAATTTAAAAGTTTATAAAGTGACGTTCCCTTGTGCGGGAGTAGTCCCATATTCCGACTTGATCTAGGCTTGGAAAAAATAATAGTTTAATGGGCAAATTTGGTTAAAATCGGAAATTCCATTCGCTGATATTATAAATACTAAACATTTTGACCAATGGGTTCCATCCTCGGACATGATCTAGGCTTGAAAAAGATAAAAGGGTTGTGCAAAGTTTGATTCAAATCGGACATTCCATTCGCCTGAAATTTGATTGTTTAATATTGAAAATTTTGAACATTTGTGGGTGAGGTGCCAGAATGAGTGGACCAATGAGTCGGACCTGATCTAGACTTGGTAAAGTTTGGTTCAAATCAAATAGTCCGTTCGCCTGGTTTTATAAAATTATTGCACAATTTTTACCATTTTGTGGGGAGGTACCATCTTCCCAATCTTCGAACTTAAACTAAGTTTGTAAGAAATATTATAATGTGCAAAGTTTGCATGAAGTCCGTTAATCCATTTGAGAGTTATAGTGCTCACCAGCCGGCCAAACAGAGGGACGGACATTTTTAAATCGACTCCAAATTGTCTGAAACGGATTCGGTCTACAAAAATATGGTGTCTAAAACCTATATTCCGATGAGACACATTTTTGGCATATTTAAGCGTATAGACCCTTATTAGCCATAAGAGAGACTCTCAAATTGGAACTTGAACATACCGAAATCCTCAAAATACCAAAACGTTGGGTATCATTTTATGGGGACTATGCGAAAACGAGAACATATATTAAAAATTTTTGGAAGATTATAAACACAAAATATCAAATTGGAGGCAATTCCGTTGAAGTCATACCTGTATAAATATTGATAGATGATTTTTGGTAGGGAGATTTTCTCCCAAAATAATTTTCAAACGTAAAATTAAGTCGTTTTGTGAAAAGTGTGCCCAAGCAATTTAAAATTCCGTCATTTGGGAGGTCACGTTATTTGGGAGCTACCCTGTAAAGTGAACCAATGGATTTGGCTAAATAAATTGTATTTTTATTATTATTTTCTTATCGTCCGAGACCCTATAATGTATATATAAATATATATTCTTGATAAGACGTTGAGTTCCCGGCGAATATTTCAAAATTCGCTTAAAAATATAGTATATACTTTGAGAAATAGTATAATAACATATTTCTTTCATTTATTTTTACTCAATACAATTTTCACAAATACGCACGGTGAATGCCATGAATAGCAGTCTACGAAGGGATAGAAAATGTTTTAACCTAGAAAATAAATAGAATACTTTAATCCATACACCTTCTACATTTGGTAACCTTTCTTTCTGTCACAATTAATCAATCATTTTAATGAATACCTTATAAAATAAATAAACAATCGAAATATTTTTGTATTTCTATATTTGTGTGTGTGTTTGTTGTTGTTTTACTTTATTTACGATATAGGCTGCACATTGTTACATGGGATACTCTGTTTTGTATTTGAACATAACATAAATTATTGATTTAAGCTTAGTTAATTGGAATGTATGCATGTTTGTAAGAATGTTCGTCGTTTTTTCTACTCCTTTCTTCAATCCATATGCGGTTATGCTTTTTCTTGTTTTTTTGTTCGTTTCAAGTTGAGTTACAGATATTTTGTTACGCTACTACGGATTACTGGCATATTTCTAAGATCATGATGATGATTATGGTGTTGCTGCATTTTAAAGTAGATGATGGTGATGCTTTTTGTTCGTTGTGACGTTTAAATGCTTGTGCCGCTTCTTCTGGTTGTGTTCTTTCCACTTGTACGATTTCTAGTTTATTTATTTGTCGACTGGTCCAGTCCAGTCCGGTCTGGTCTATCTGTCTGTTTGTTTGTCCGTCCGTCCATCCATCGGTTTGTCTGCATCTTTAAGCAACTAAAGGAACTTCTGCATTTGTGGCCATTGATTGTGCGGCTACAACAACTACTGGGTTAACTGTAACTGTGACCGGTACGGATGCGACGACGGCAGTATGTGGCGATTGCTGTTGTTGTTGCTGCTGCTGCACAGATGCGGATACTGATGCTGTAACATCTTCATGGCCATCTTCGCTTATTTGTAAATTTCGCATTTGTACAACCTGTTCAACAGGTTCTCTAGCATGCGAGTTGTTACTATCTTCATTAAAATTATTGTCATGTGCAACATTGTCATTATCCTCCACACTGGCTCTATTAAAAATCACTTGTTGTTGTTGTTCGTTGTTTGGTTCGATGTCATCAACAGATGTTTCATTGCTTAAAACCTCTCGCATGGGGTCATTTAATGTCACCGTATTTGTTACAACAATAACATCTTGTTGTTGTTGCAGTTGATGATGATCTTCTTTTAAATGGCTTTCATTTTGATTTGTATTCAATGCATTGTGTGGATAATGTTCCTTTGTCATCGTGTCACCGTTGTATTCGTAATTATGTATATCGTCAACGTCGTTCGATCCGAGAGCATAACCATTTGTAAGACTTCCTCCACATCCATTATGTTTTTTTGTAACCTCTTCTTTTATTCTTTCACCAACTTTATTATCGATTTCTGTGATTTTCTGTTGTAGTTTCTCTTTGAATTCGGTGGGCCATCTACGATTCCATTGACAGAATAGTTTCACCTGAAAGTAGTAATTTAAATAAATATATGTTTAAAAAAAAATTGGTTACAAAAATCCGTTAGATTTGTAATCGAGTTTGTGAAGTGAATAGTTTTTTTCAACATTAATAATTAGTCTGATGTATTTGTAGAAAAATTGAAATAGGTGCCACTTGTTAGGTCTATTCTTAGTTTATTTTTATACCCTTCACCACACTGTGGTACAGGGTGTTATGCCTTTGTGCATATGTTTGTAACAGGCAAAGGGAAACGAGATAGACCCCAAGTTCCTTTTGAGAATATGCATAGAATCACTTTCTGAGTCAATTTATGCATGTCTGTCGGTCCATGTTAAATTCTAAACAAAGTACAGGTCGAATTTATAATCCGAATTGGATTATTTGCCCAAGGACGAACCCTATTGAAATTCGGAATGATCGGTTCAGATTTAGATATTTTCGTCTGATTTAATTTAAATGATCCACCAAAGTCCATATATATTTTTGATTTGCACGGAATTTGACATAGCGTACTGAATTGAGTCTGGAGTGATGTCTGCCAAGTTTTGTGAAAATCGGTTCAGATCTAGATATAACTCACATATATATTTTCGTCCGATTTAATATAAATGGTGCACCAAAGTCTCTATATATCTCTCGATTTGCACAGAATTTGGCATAGCGTACTGAATTAAGCTTAGAATGATATGTGCTAAGTTTTGTAAAAATTGGTTTAGATTTAGATATAGCTCCCCTATATATTTTCGTTCGATTTAATGTAAATGGTGCACCAAAGCCCCTATATATTTTTCGATTAACACGAAATTTGGCATAGCGAACTGAATTAAGTCTAGAATGATGTGTGCTAAGTTTCATTAAAATCGGTTCAGATTTAGATATAGCTCCATTTTTATGTAAATTGTGTACTAATGACCCAAAGTTTTAATTTTGCACAACTTTCATACATATTTCAAACTGGTGTTTAATAGAGATTACATTTTGAGGAGTGCGGCCTACCGAAGAGCGTGTATCAAGTTTGCTCTAAATCGATTTAAATAAATGTGTCCCATTTAAACTTGCCCAAATGAAATGCAATTTAGCGTAGGTTCCAAAAAGGCGACGTCTGTTAGGAGATATAGAATATGCCCAAAGTGGTGAAGGGTATCATATAGTCGGCCCAGTCCGACTTTACTGCTTTCCTTACTGATTTTTAATTGAATTTAATTCATTTTACTCTGTCGATCCAGTGGTACTAAATTAGAGTGTTTTTTCCCTTTCGTCCTCGTGATAATTAGTCCATTTGATGTCAGTCACCTTTAATAGCTAAACGATTTCAAATTATTCCACACTGGCATACATCTACCAAACCCACATACATATATTTATGTAGGTTTTTTTTTTGTAAATAAAAACATTCACACATCGTTCTACAATTATTTCCTATTTCTATTCTATTTGTGTTCTTACTTACCCTGCATTGGAATAGAGACATTGGTTTGTCATTTAGATTTAATGATCGTTCCATATGATTTTCTAAACCATTCATATTTGTTGTTGCTGCCGTTGCTGTTGTATTGGAGACCGTTGTTGCACTGTCTGTGCCCGTTAAATAATCGACCATTATGGGTATGAAGTCATCACGTTGCAATTCACTCCATTCATTAAACCATTGTATTATATAACGGAATTCACCATCAATGGTCAAGTTATTCATTGACATCTTGATTGGTTTGTGCGACAAATTCTGGATGAATGTTGATAATGATGACAACAAAGCTGTAAAATAAAAAAGATAATTTATTTTAAAAAATATATATATGAGACATTACGAGATAGATTTAAAATCAATATAAAATACAACATAAAAACTCCAAAAAATGGTTTAAATATTAAAAAAAATAATTGCACTTCTGTCTATGAAAAAGCTCATGTAACATTTAAAATATTCGCTAAGCAAATTTTTGTAAGCCCTAAGCAAATTTTTGTAAGCCCTCAATTCTGTTCTACCAATTTTCCCTAATTTACTGACTTCTGCGTAAACGAACAACGCCAAACATCAATTTTAATTAAAATTCTAGCTAACGGGGGCTGGAAATAACTGGGTAAATACAAATAATCTCCATTAGTTCTTGTTATATTGTCATTCCACATGCACAATGCTTGTTTTTACCATCCAATTATGTTATTTTTCTTATTTCCAGTACAGAGAAGCGTTTTATCGTAATCACCGTATAAGGTCGTAAAAACAATTTCCTAACAACTATGTTCACAAATTATTGGAATTAAAAACAAAATAAAAGTTTTAATTTTTTATTGTTTTATTGAAGAAACATTTCAGAAATATTGATTTAATTTACATCATGAGACACATTTACCCACAAAGGGAATATCAACACAATCCGATTATCAATCAAAACATTTCACAAATTGAGATACAAATATTTAAAAAACATTTTCCAAAACTTGGATAAATATTGGGACACTTTCGGGGGCACAACCGATTTCTTCCAAACATAGTTTAATTTCAAAAATGGGGGGTCCACTCCTTCGGGACCGATATTAATTTTATAATATCATGTGAACGGACTATCCGATTTGAACCAAACTTTGTATAGCCTTTTATCTTTACTAAGCCTAGATCAAGTCCAAAGATGGGACCATTTGTCCACACCTGCTGGTACCTCTCCACAAATTGTCAAATTTTTAATATTTATAAATCCAATATCAGGCGAATTGAATGGTCGGTTTGAACCAAACTTTGCACAATCCATTATGTTAACTAGCCTATATCAAGTCAAGAGATGGGACCCATTGGTCAAAATGTGCAATATTTATAAATCCAACATTAAGCTAATCGAATGTGTGATTTGAACCAAACTTTGAAGCGAATTGAATTTTACACAACCTTTTATATTTACCAAGCCTAGATATATTCAATATATATCATTATGGTGGTGGAACCAAACTTTGCCTACACTTTACCCAGATTTTTAGTCAAAATAAACACATTAATTGAAGCGAATTGAATAACCGATTTGATAAACATTAAATCCGATACCTCTGTGATAAAAACAGATATTTTATATAAAGCTAACAATAAAATGTGTGTGTAATTCTGAAGACCTTCGTAAACCATAGACTGAGGGTATATATTGCCATTTGTATATTTCCCAAAATTGGAGCCGTTATATGGGAGCTATTTTAAAAGGTAGCCCAATATATTCAAATGATCATTATGGTGGTGTCAATTTTTGCGACACATTAAGAAGTGATTGAGGAGATACAATTAGCATCGAAGCAGGAAAAATTGATGATATTGAAGATTATAATCACATTTTTCGTGTATTTTTGATCGGTGGTAAAATTAGTAACTGTTCCGCATTTAATTATATAGATCTATGGTTTTTAAACATATTTTCAAAATTGCAGTACCATCCATCTCTGGACAATTTAGCTCATTCAACTATACACCTTTGTATTTTTTTGAATATTAATGAGCCAAACGCCCCATGTGTGACAGTCTTGTTGTTTTCAATTACAATCCAATATTAATACAAGTGTACTTTCAATCCAAGTGTGTATATGATCACTGCAAAATTCCAAACAATATTTCCCATTACAATTCTACAAACATATATTTTCATTGTTTTTGTAATCTTAATTTTATGTAAAACCAAAAAAACAACTCTCCAACTGTAGTCGCACGAGAGTAACCCATTGTGCCATTATTTAAAATAAAATTTATAGCATGCGATATATTTGTATGTTACCCAGTTCATTCGTACTAACGGTACCATGGTATCTATGAAAACTTTATACATTTTTTTTTAATATTCATTAACTTGGTTTTAGCTCTCATGTGGGTTTACAATTTGTAAAGAACTTTGACTTCATATGCAAGCTTCGTTTTGAACAGATCACTTTTCATTTAATTGCACAACATTACTACTTTTATAGTAGACATAAAATTATACAAAGAGAAGGCAAATGTTAATTATTTTCTTTCTTTTTAATATTGCGATAGTGATGATGATCATCATTATTTTAAATTGCCTGTAAAGTACACAATATTTTTTCTTTTTTCGCCGTTTAGACCAAATTTTCTGGTTACAATACAAATTGCCACTGCAATCAAATGACAGTCCACAAACAGCATACACAATTAATATTCTATGTAATCCAATACCGTCCGTTTCACAACAGATCTTATTGCGACTTAACACCACGACACCAAATGAACGAACAAATGGTTGACAACATATCTTGTTTTTCACCTTTTTTCCGTTTGCACTGTCTGGGAGATTTTAATGCTTCTTGTTGCACCGTTTGTTGTTGGTAACTGTTGTGCGTTCAGTAGTGCTAGCTTGCGACGTTTGTTGTTGTCTGGTCCACGGCTAATGTTCAACTAAGATGTTGTGGCTAACACCACAAGAGTTAAGACAGACTCTGTGCCACACAGCCAGCCAGCCAGCTTCAAATAATCTAAACAAGTTAACAAACAACAGCAATCAAATCAAATGCACTCACTGACTCTTAAAACTAGACTTTTTTAGATGAATTTGCTTCGACGGTTGTGAGATTCCATTCGTTTTGTTTGTGAAAATCTGTCGAGATAATGGCCTGTGCCGTAAGTATTTTATTGCAACTTATTCTCTTAATTCTTTAAGTTCAAACTGGATTTTGTTGTTCAGTGTCTCTCTAATTCCACATTCGTTGTTTTGTTTTTGTGTTTATTTTTGTTCTTTGTTTCGTCGGTGCAGGGACAGACTTAACGAACCATAATAATATAATGGGATGGCACTCATATCAAGCCAGCTGTAGCTAAGCGTTGGCGACAAAATACATTACTGTAAATATGGTGGAAATTAAGACAAATACCTAAAAATTGTCAGCTGTTGTATATCCTTCGGAATGTGGAATATTAATCGTTACATTTTTGAGTTTGAAAAAAATTTCAATTTCACGTACGGAAAGACCAAAGTAGAACGGGGCATACGATATGGTTTTGTAACCCATAATTTCAGGCTATATCTAAATTCGAATTAAATCAAATATGATTCAGGCCATTATAATCTCAAATCGAGATCATTCATGCCAATTCGCCATATTTTTTGGCTTGGAAACATTATCGCACAAAATAATGTATGGTAGCTATATCTCAAACTCAACCGATTTAAACCAAACTAATTGTGAATATATGTAAAACGGCATATACATTAGAACTTTTTTCCGGATTAACCTACATGGTACAATAATAAAAGGTAACAGCAAATACCAGCTGATTTGATTCCAACGTAATACTAGTGTCAATATGAATTTGACAAATTATGTTTTTAAAAATCACCCAACAGGAAAATTGGGAACGCATACAATTTGAAATTGTTCTTTATTAATGTGCTTCCGTATTCAATTTACTCAATCTGCCTGCTGGGAAAGTTTGAGGAAGCAAATCTTTCTTGAAGGAATAACTCGCTATTCCCAGCATTTTCATACGTGTTACACATATATATGGCAATGGCTCAATTAAAGGAAAGATGTGGAAGCGATAGAAATATAAATTTGATAGATTTTCATTCATGTTTATCAATTTTTATTTTGAGGATTCGAAAATATTCCATTTTCAAAATAAAAATAATTTGATTATAATTTGTTTGTTTGTTTACATTTTTCTGTCAAATGAGTTGACACTAGTAGAACTTACAACAACAAATTTCCATGTGGTTGTTGTATCGTTTTTTGTACAACAACACTTGCTGTTACCTTTTATTATTATACCATGATTAACCTACTTTATGAGGATTTATTTGACATATATGCAAAGGAATTGATAATTCAAACGCACTGGTTTAACGAAATCCGGTTAAATGTAAACGTACTATAACGCGGTCACCTGTTAAACATTTAAAACCCATTAAGGAAAATCCAAAATCGGACGGGCCGACTATATAATCGCTTTGGGTACATACAAGAGATGCTCATATGTACAATATCCTTTAGATAGAATAGACATAGTGTCTTTGAAGGACCATTAAAATTACATTGGGACGAAATGTTTTTTGTTTGTTTTTCCGTTTGTAACGCATCGAAATAATCATTTCCGACCCTACAATATATATTCTTGATCAGCGTAAAATTCTATGACGATCTAAGCATGTCCGTCTGTTTGTTGTAATCACTCTAGCGTCCAAACGAATTGAGATAGAATACCAAAATTTTGCATAGAGTCGTCTTTTGTCTGCAGGCAGGTCAAGTTCGATGATGGGCTATATCGGTCCACGTTTAGGCATACCTCCCATATAAGGGTACCCCCAAATTTTCAGTATTTTGGGGGTTTTGAACGTGTTTTTCAACCTAATTCGCTAAAAATTTTAAAATGTTTTTTTTTTTGGATACCAAATTTCTCAACTAAAAATTATAACTTTAGGTCCACTTTTTCTGGTAGCCCCCATATAACGGTACTTCCCAATTTTCAGTTTTGGAGGGTTCTGACTGCATTTTTTCACCGAATTGGCTGTAATTGAGTACTTTGAGTTCTTATTGGGTATCAAATTTCTCCACAAAAAATTATAAATATAGGTCTATTTTTTCGGGTAGCCCTCATATAAGGGTACCCCCGATTTTCGGTATTTTGGGGTTCTTGAGCGCGTTTTTCAACCGAATTCGCTGCAATTTGGTATTTTGTAGTCGTATATGGTAACAAATCTCCCTACCAAAAATTTGTAATATTCGCCCCATTTTTTATATTAAAATAGTTATCTGATTTGTACCGCGTTTTGAGTTTGGTTCTAAGACTCTGTTGTAATCATTTCACCTGCGGAGGATAGCGAGATAAAAAATTAGAACGTAAGGTTTGATAACGAACTATAGCCGCATTTAGACCTAGTCTCTGTGTGGTGGTTTCAGAAGGAGTGGACCGATTTTCCCCACCTTCGAATTTGAAATAAGTTTGGAGAAATAATAAGATGGGCAAAGTTTGGATGAAATCTAAATTTTCTGAAACGGAGTTGGTCCAAAGAAACATGGGGTCTAGAACCACATTGAGGCACATTTTCGCCGTGTTAAAGTGTATTCACCCTCATTAGCTATAATGCTGAGGGTATAATTATCCATTATAAATAATTCTGAAATTTGTATTAAGGTTTACATAATCCGTTTTTAGAAATGTTGGTATTGGTCCACTTTTTGGTATGTTCCCTATATTTTCGTTTTTAGTACCTGTCAGTATATCTACGGTGGAGGGTATCCAATGTTCGGCCCGGCCGAACTTAACGCTTTTTCACTTGTTTTACGAATGAATACGATTACGGTTCTGTTTTTCTACGTCGCACAGAGGGGTGATATACTTCAAAAGGTGCGCAAAAAATAAAGTTGAGTTTAATAAATTTAGGTTACCAGTATCATGACACTTTTCCAAATAGTCTGAGCTTAATAAATTTCGCGCACCAGACAATTGAACTTAGCGATACTGAAAGTAAAAACAAAAAAGTAAACAGGCAAGTGACATATTTTTAGCAAAAACTGATATTTTTGCAAAAAAAAGTTGTTTTGTTGTTTGTATTTTCTGCAAGAACCTACTACGATTAAAAATGTCACTTTATGATATCAAAAAAATAGTAAAGACTAGTAATTCTTGCAGTAAGGGAACATACCATGTATTTTCCTAGGAACACAAACGTACCAAATGTCATTTTCACCATTTAAAAGCTGCGGTACATCTTCTTTGCCATGAATATGTTTTTATTTTAAAGATAACTTAAACTTAGTTAAGGGCCTAACTTTTTCTACCCTCCATGAAGTTGATACTCAAAATATCTATAAAAACTATTTATGTTATGATAAAGAGCAGACGATGTTTTGAATTCTCAAAATACCGAATAGTGGAGCCAGAGTTTTTGATAACTTTCGGCAGTGAGATTAAACATCCAAAAATGTACCAAAATACAGACAATTCGGATGAAACCCCATCAAATATTGGGGGAAACCAGTATATGGCGACTACCCTGAAACATGGGTCACTATTAATAATGTTTGCATTCACCATATTTATGCATATAAATATTGAATCTATTAAAAGGAAACATGTTTTCATACTTTAATAATAAAGTTTATTTACAATAAAAATTTGTTTGCTCTCTATTACTACTCGGGAATATCACCGCCGGGCACAAGCTGAAATAAATAGAAAAATAAATTAAAATAATTAAATATTTTCATATAGAGTTCATGGGATTATTTGTCTTACCATCGTAATATTATTTCCATTCAATAGAATCTGATCTAATTTTGTAATACGCCTTCCTTCCGGAGTATTTTCGTATTCGGTAACATCGTCCAGTAGCATATTTACAAAATCATCGAAACCAAGTAGGGTACCAACCATCTCCTTGTCATTCTTCATAATAATGTGTATGCGTGATCCAATGCATTTGTCCACAAGTTCTAAAAAAAAAGATGCAAATAATTTTTTAGAGGAACGTCTATGGGCCAATAAATTCCAATCCATTAAAAAGTGTTTTATTGAAATGGAACAACAAAACAACTCGCTGCAATAAAATTTCCCTCCCGAAGTCCGTTCATCCACAATGGCATGCAATGCCATTTTTTCATTTTATTTATTTCACATGTAACTCAAGTGTTCCATTTATGAACAGAATCATTACATAGTACACAATGAATTTACCTTAAAGGATAAAACTACTCCACAAACATTTATTTTTAAAAGGAAATTTATGATTCATGGATGGCTAATCTTCATAAATCTATCATTTGAAAAGAGTTCCGTCGCACAACATATTAAATAAATTTATAATCAGTATTGGAATCTGTCTATAGGTAAATGTCTTAGATCATTGTCCAACGAACAATACTAGTATACTTAATACTAGGACTTTGGAAGCATAGAAGCGTTTGAAAATATGAATGAAAATATTAATATTAGTGGATAGTTAAACCAATGAGAATTCTACCCACGGGACTTTGAATGTCCATATCTCGAGTAATAAACTTCCACCAAAACATGTCTCGTTGTAATTTGTGTCCCAAAGTTAACTTGTGGTAAAACATTCAGAACGATTGCCGGCCTGGCCTCAAACTTGGCTTATTCCCTAATTATCTAATTGGGATTCAATAAGACCATAAATTATTAATTACGGATATATCAATGTAATGTAGCATTCCAAAATACTCACCCAGGGGTAACAGAGTGGATACATTTGTTGGAGGAGGTACTGCGGTCATTATTGTTATTATTTATTTTGTTGTCCTAGACGCCGCAACAACGTGATAAAAACGACTACTGAAAAAAATGAAAAACGTTCCACCTGCTAACGAATGGGAGGAGAAGACAAAATGGCCGATAAAGATGAATAGTTTACGAATGAGGTGGAATGGAGACTAAATGGAAAACCGTGTTGTTTACGAATGAGGTTTAGGCAAATTATGATTAGGGATAAGTAAATCGAATTTCGATTAATCACCTTTTTTGTATAGACGAGCATGTACAGACGAGCGTAATTCCCTCTCTCATTCGTGGTTCGACCATTAAGGGCTAAACAGAATGTTCGCGTTGAGCGTTTTTTGTTATCGCGTTAACGCACGCAAAAAGCATTCTGCTTAAGGGCTAAGCAGAAT
This sequence comes from Musca vetustissima, assembly GCF_032173495.1. Taxonomy (NCBI): domain Eukaryota; kingdom Metazoa; phylum Arthropoda; class Insecta; order Diptera; family Muscidae; genus Musca; species Musca vetustissima. Next base: position 102,638 of record NW_026884291.1, read on the forward strand.
GCTCGCGTTGAGCCATCCGTCGCGTTAAATGTTATCGAAAATACAACAACCACAAGGAAACGATGACACTAACGATCATCGTTTCTATGTGGTTGTTGTATTTTCGATAACCACAAGGAAACGATAACAAAAACGCTCGAAGTTGATGTGCGCTGCGCTTCGGAGTTAAATATATTTTAACTTTTTGCGTGCGTTAACGCGATAACAAAAAACGCTCAACGCGAACATTCTGCTTAGCCCTTTAATTATGAAGTAAATATGTTAAAATTGTCTGAGCGAACACCGACGTTTGTACGTTGTTCAATTCGAATCACTCTCTGAATAACCAAGAAATTTGTCCCATCCCTAACAATTGAAGGTATTTATCGAAAATAAATTAATTTTGAAAGCTGGAAAATATTTATAAAATTTTCAAACTTTTTCAGTAAAATTGAAAATGATGAATGAAAAGTAACAAACAGTCGTCTCTCAACTCTCGTTGACTTTAGACTACGTGCGCGCCGTTTCGCTTTCTTTTTTATGCGTTTTGTTTGTTTTGCTTTGAACACTAATACACACACAAATACACACATTCCTTCCATCTAACCAATAACACAAACATTATTTTATTTGGTGATTTTGCTGAAATTTAATATTCCTAATTTCAACAGAATATACAATTTTCTGCGAAAATGGGTGATGAGGAGCCGCCTCCTCGTTTAGACCCGAGGAAAAGATTTGAGCTTTTTAGCAACCCTGGAAGCAAGAAGTTTAAAAATAATCAGCCTTCTATGCAAAATAAAATGCCGCAGTGCTCTGCAAAAACAACACCAGCAAAAGAAAACACCACTCTCACACCATATGAAAATCAATATTTTAATGATGCAAAGTCCATCTCCACCAACACAACTAACAACAGTCACTCCAACAATAACAATCCCTCCAATCCATCCAATATACCCAAAAACACAAACAAAACAGATATTTACAGCTATGATAATTATGAAAACCAAACAATTCTTTACAGCCCAGCCCATCCAGGTCCATATTATGTACTTCTTACTTCTGATGAGCCCATTTGCCCTAGAAGAAAGAACTCAGAATTACATTTGTATGCCAAATTAGCCAGTGCCAACATAAATGCTCATTTTGTATCAAAGAGTATTGCATATAAAACCTTCCGCCTGAGCTTCAACAATTATAACTCGGCAAATAATTTTGTTTTGGATCCAAATGTAAAATCTATTGGTTTGAATGCTTTTATCCCAGATAGATTTGTACAAAAATTTTATGTTATTAAATCCGTACCAGTAGAATTCACTGGCAAAATGATATATGATCAAATCAACAGCAGCGACAATGATTTCAAAGCTGTATCAGTATATCGTTTCAAATACAAAAATGAAAATGGTCAGTATGTGCCGTCGCAAACCATTAAAGTAGGTATTGTAGCGGACTACGTTGTAAAAGAACTTAAAATGTTCAACTCTATAGTGGAGACGGATTTATATATTCCACTTGTACGCTTATGTAAAAATTGCGGTCGTTTAGGTCATATAGCCGTAAAATGTAGAGCCAAAAAAAGATGCCTTCTTTGCGGGATAAACATTGAATGTCCCATAAACTGCACAGAGCCAAAATGTGATACATGTTTGTCGACAATTAAATGCAAAACATACTGTACTTTACCCAGATGTATACTATGCAACATGGAAGATCATAATGCCATGGATGTCAAAAAATGCAAAAGATACAGTAATGAAAAAAATATTCTGGAGGCTATGGCAATCACCAACCTTTCAAGGAAAGAATGTATCCCTAAAGTTTCAAACAATTACTCTGAAATTTTAGATGAACCAAATTATGAAAATCAATTTCCCCAAATTTCTAAAACAAGCAGAAGACCAGTTACTTCCTTCAATGATGAACTCAACAGAAGGAGAACTAGAGTCAATTACAATAAAGTAGCAGCATCAATACCTCGTAGAGCACATATTATAGCTGAACAGGAAACGATTGTACCCTCTAAACCATCCTTTGAATTCTCAAATTTTTTCAAAGTTTCTGAGTATGAAAAAATATTATCCACGTTCACTCAACAAATGGCTGCCGCATTAACCAATGCCAAGTGTACAGAAGGATTACAGATCTTAGACAGTTTTTCAAATGCCTTAAAAGCACCAGCAATAGATGGACCTTCCAGTTCTAACCAAACCGAACATGATAATCTTACAGCACAACATACAAAGTTTGAATAAAAATAAAAATTATCTAGAACTTTACTTAAACAAATTTTCTGTCGATATATGCATCTTAAGCGAAATTTTTAATGTAGATGAAAATGCATCATCATCTTACGTAAACAATTATGGATTATTCTGCAAAAAAAGAATCGACAATTATGGTGGCGTTGCCATCTTGCACAAAAAAACTATAAAAATGAAAAAATTACCTTTTGCATCGAACTTAGACATCTTAATATGTCAAACTACAAACCTGTCTCAAAATTTAACGATTGTCTCAGTGTACTTTCCGCATTCTGTTAAATCCAATGTTTTAAAAACTGAAATATCAAAACTACTAATTTTTCTAAATGGAAAGTCAAATGTTATAATTGGTGGAGATTTTAATGCAAGATGCAAAGCATATGGTGACGTTTTTGACACGGTTCCAGGATCCACTGTACAAACTTTGATGGACAGTTCGGCATTCCGATGTGTAAATGATGGCTCAGCAACTTTTAAAAAGAATCTTTTTGACAACTCCTTCGGTTCCGTGTTAGATCTAACTTTTACAAATATGTCTTCAACTTTTAATTGGAATGTAAAAAATACAAGCATTGGAGGGAGTCATCACAGGCCAATCCTTATAAACGTAGATAATTTTTCATCAAAGGAACAATACTTCCTAGCAAAAAAACATCTCTTCAAAAACTTATCTAATCTCAAAATTGATTCCAATATGAATGATATTCAATCTAAATTAGAGTCAACAATTAAAAATTCTACTTTTCCGATTACTACCGAAAAAAAATTCAAAACTTGGTGGAATGATGACATTACTATACTCCTACGTAAAAAGGATGCTGCAGAACAGAAATTCAACAGATACAAAACCACTGAAAATGCTTTATGTGCTATCAACGCTATATCTAATTTCAAAAAAGCTGTAAAATGTGCCAAAAATCGCGCAAAACGTCGCAAACTTTCAGATTTAAGCCAGTTATCTAATTCAAAATCGCTTTTCCGTTACATAAAGAGCTGTAAATCAGTGTTTGAACCCCTATGTGGCTCTAAGTGGAACACAGACAATAATGAAGCCTACTTACGCCATCTGTGTGAACAGGTTCCCAATAATAGACAAACTATATCCGTTTCCATTTACAATAATCAGTCTACAGAATTCTCCATGGAAGAACTAAACAACGTTCTAGCGCAAAAAACTAAGCCGTCTGCAGCTGGTCTGGATGGAATCACATATGAAATGGTCAATAAACTATCCCATGAGAGTAAACAGAACCTTTTGAATTCTTTTAATAATTTATGGAAAAGCTGCGAGTTTTTTAAAGAATGGAGAAAAATTAAAATTGTTCCCATACCGAAAAAAGGAAAAAATCTAGATATTTGTACAAATTTTCGGCCAATTGCTTTAATTTCTGTTTTGGCAAAGATCGTAAACCTCATGGTCAAACAAAGGCTCAACACATTTCTAGATGAAAATAATATTCTTCCACCTAGATCATATGCTTACCGCAAACATGTGTCAACTTCAACATGTATAAATGACATACTACATACAATAAACACCTCAAAAGAAAAAAATTACAAGGTTCTTGTTCTCTCGATGGATGTATCGAAGGCCTATGAATGTGTCGATATAAATTACCTGCAGATGATTCTAATAGAAATAAACATTCCGCTACAGATTAGATCATGGATTATAAATTTTCTCTGCAAAAGGACGCTTTGTATGGGTAACTCCACACTAAATATATACAATGGGATTCCTCAAGGCAGTTGTTTAAGCCCAACACTTTTTAACCTATACACATTAGGTCTTCATGGATTGGCTGACGAAAACACCAATATTTTTCAATATGCGGATGATTTTATTTTGCTGGTGGCAAGCCCCGACTTCGAGAGCGCCAACAATATTCTACAAATAAAAACTAATAATATGGTATCCTTGTTAAAAAAACTTAACCTCGATGTGAATGCTGATAAAACTTCCGTAATGTACGTGGCTAAAGGAGGTCGGAAAAATCCTCATATTTTACTAAATGGAGTCCAAGTAAACGTTGTTAAGTCCATTAAATTTTTAGGAAGGCATATTAAAAACAGCCTATCACTCAAGGAACATTACGAAGAGGTGATGTTATCCTGCAGAAATACTGTTAATGCGTTAAAAATGGTCACAGGTCCAAAAAGTGGAATTCATCCCGCAAAAGCTGTAAACCTGTCAAAAGCGCTTGTTTTTTCAAAGACCGAATATGCAATATCATCAATGGCTCACAGGCCAACGTATATAAACAAGAAGCTAACAAGTTTTCAAAATCAGTTGTTAAGGAGAAATTTGGGTCTAGTACCTTCCACTCCAAATCATGTTGTATGCGCTCTTGCTGGTACTCTACCAACCGATCTAAGAGCTCAACATTTGGCGGCTAAAGAATTAATAAGACTTAAAATATACAACTTCTCCTTGTACGAATACTTCACTTCAAATATATCGAAAAAAACCAGTCTTGGATATGTTTATACAAAGTTTCGCACAGTATTTGATAATCTCAAAATTGGTTACAATCTAAATCCGACCAACAAGGTGGTTTTCATTTTGGACATTTTTAACACTAAAAAACACAATACACCAATGGAGTACATTAAAGGTCACTACTACGAATTAATTAACGGCTTCAGATCGGAAGGCGTATCTATTTGGGCGACTGATGCTGCAGTTTTCAACAATAATACTGGTTGCGCTGTTTGCAACATATCCTCCAATCAAAATTTCGTTTTCAAAATTAATGAAAAACTTTCTTCTCTTACCGGTGAGCTATGTGCAATTGAAAAGGCAATAGATTTGATGATTGAAGACGGTGTCAGTACAGCTGCTGTATTTACGGACAGCAAAAATGCTTGTCTTTTGCTTAAAAATAACACATCACACAATTTCACTGTGTACAATATAATGAATAAAATCATAAATTCGCAATTAACAAAAATCTCATTCGTCTGGATACCTTCCCATGTCGGCATACCAATAAATGAAACTGCCGATTATTTCGCGAAGCATGCTGCTAATGCTGGTTCACCAATAAACTTTTGTCTGTCGGTCACAGATGCGTCGAAACATATTGAAGTACTCCTGTGGAACGAATTTATAGAAAATTACAAGGATATCTCACGTACTAAAGGAACTTACTTTTACCAATATTTCCCGGCGCCTGCTAAACAGCCCTGGTTCTTATCATCCAACATGAAACCTGAAAACATAAAAATTGTTAATCGATTGCTTACTGGACATACTTACACCAAGAAATATTTCCACAGAATTGGAATTGTTGATTCAAATCTTTGTGAAACCTGCAACGAAATTGAAGATGAAAATCACATTATTTTTTCCTGCAAAAAGTATCAGAATCATAGGAACGATTTTGGATTGTTCAAGAAGTTTAACAACTTACCGGAAATCCTGATGTCCAAAAACCAAAAAAATATAGATGAATTAATCAATTTCATTGCGCTTTGTAAAATCGAAGTTTGACTCTTTTGTAAATAATCGTCATCTTTGCTTAAATTTCACTTTTATCTATTTTGATATTATTCTTTGCTTTTGTTTTTGATTTCTTATTTACGCCATTTACATTATTATACCTTTGTAAACACGCACATACTGTAAACAAAAAGAAAAAGAAAATAAAAGAGTACTGATACTTTGCAAGTAACCTATAACCGGTCATGGTGAATGGGCACGAAAGTGTTCTAACCACCAACATACTTGACGACGTAGAAGTACAAAAAAAAAAAAAAAAAAAAAAATTACAAGATTAAGAAAGTATTGGAATTTCGTACTTATGGATACGAGAATACCTAATTGGTACTAAATAATAATAATATTTGGACTTAAAAATAAGGTTGGAGTGTAGGATGAGGTAGGGGAGGTAGTTTTAAAAATACGTAATTATGTGTACTAAATGGTACTAAGTTTAGTACAATTTAGATTTGTGTGAAAGAATAGAGATGGATGGATTTGAAAAAAAAATACTCTTATAGCAAAGGATTGAGACAGTGTTGGAAATTCGAACTCATGAGTACGAAAAGTACTAAATATGGTATAATGTGGATCTATGTGAAGAGATAGGGCTTTTATCCTGAAATTAATGAATAAAATTACTGTTTCAGTGGGATATTGAGGCAGTTTTAGAAACTCATACTTACGTCTACGAACAATAATAAATAAAGAAATTCTTACCTATGAGTATGAGAATAACTAAATGTGTACTAAATTTGAAACAATTTGGATTTGGTTGAATCTTGAAATTTGGAACTTAGATTACTGTTGAAGTGTAGTGTTGAGCTATGGAGACAACTTTGGAAACTCGAATTTATGTGTACCAATAGTAAATAGAGTAGAAAATTGACTAAATTTGGAATAATTTGAATTTGGGTAACGGAGAGAGCTGGAAACCTAAAATTTAGAATGTTGGTCATTGACAGAGAGTTAGAAAGAAGGACCAAAGGGTTTTTGGTACTAAATTTAGTGGAGGTGACGGTATAGAGGTAGTCTTGAAAATGTATACTTATGTGTTTGAAAAGTTCTAAATGGAATTACATGGAACCTGTACGTTTTTGCTAAAGTGTGGATTTCGGAAAATAGTGCTTATGTGTATGAAGAGTACTTAATGGTAATAAACTTGATATTAAATGTAGGAATAGAGGTGGAATTCAGAACTATAATACAACTAATTATACGGTATTTTTTTTATTCCTTTTCCGCATACGAAGTAGTAGTTTAATGAATTTATGGTTCAAATATTTGAAATAAAATTCAGAATGAATTGCTAATCAGAATTAGGCGTTTCTTAAAACCGGAATAGGGTTATAATATTGTAGTGGTAGGTGGATTTCAGGGGTTCTAATAAATATTATTGGCCATTAGAACAATAGGATGGCGAGGGTTATGAGGCCAGGTTTCTCATTGAAATCAGAGGAACTATACACCATATGTAAAATATTCTAAATAACAACTTTTCAATTTCAACATTTATTTAGAGAGTTATTTTATAAGCACCACACAATCTTGTTCATTTTTTGTCCACGTAAATAAATAGGGAGTCTTTAAAATAATGAGGTAATGCGAACATGGCCTAAGTCAGGAAGAACCGAACCCCCCCAACCGACTGCAGTTAGCATAAAATGACTCCCGTAGTCCTATATTAAATCAGGTTCCCAGATACCATGAACATTTATAGGAAAATTTGCATCTACAACTAATTTGTGTTGTGTACATTACATGTGTTCCACAGTAATACGACGAAATTGTAACTTCGTGGATCCGTAGGCAACACTTAGACATTTTCTGAATCGGTATAAAATATACTTACATCATTTTGCGATATCCATACATAGCAATCAACGATTTTCTATAGTTAAACTGTTGCAGAGATATTTTAACGTATTTCCTGTCATTTTTCAAATACCTAATTTTAGCTTAATTTGTAAACGAGAAGAGTATAAGAGGCATATAGTTATCGATATATATTTACATATGTAATTGAAGACTTATTAAATAGAAAACGTAAAGACTGATATTCTTTTACAAATACTTATTTACTTTATATACACAAATGTTTTTGAGAACCTGTGTATGTATATGTACGTATGACCACAGCGAAAATAGCTCTACCTATAGATTAAAAACGAAATCCTTATTAAAGGAAAGTCATCTTTCATTATGACGCGCATTTTTGTTGAGAAATGTGGCATTTCATATGGAAATGTTTATTTTAGACATGTTTTCGAGTGTTAAATTTGTCATCTCATTTCCGATTCAGTCAGCAATTTTAATGTTGATGCCTAACAGTGTTTAAAGGTGTATAAATACAGGTAGTTGTTACAAACAAGTCAATCGGCAAATACAGCCTACATAAATGTTCCTATTCTATTTCGATAAACTATTATTATCACATGACATAATAATACAAGGTAGTCTCATGTCGTCATATGTTTATAAGTTTTTCAAAAATTTGCTTTTGACAAAATTCAGTTTTAAAAATTGAAATGAAAATATCTTCCCATGAAATATACGCACAGCTTGTGTTCAGTGGCTAAAATTTGTCTTGTGTCGTTCATGAAAGACCTAGTTTGATTGAACGAGTCACTCCACTGAACGAGTAACGACATAGTCCAATGTTTATTATTGTCGTTCAATGAACTATTTTGTTTACCAAACGTCGTCGATCACTGAACGACATTGCTCACTGAACGACACAGAATTTTATTCTACACCTTCAGTGTCGTTCAGTAGTGCCCTAGCCTTGACCAACTGAACGGCGTCAAACATGATCAACTTCATGTAAAATCTGATAAATTGAAGAAAGACACTTGGAATATAAGTCCATTTCGGTGTTCAAATACTGAGTGACCATTTGAACGATATAAGGTAACTGAACGAGGTGAGCAACCTATCCGAAAACCCTGAATGACCACGAACTCGATTCAGAATGTCTTTTGATTTTCCATCCTTGCATTATTCCCAAAATGTACCTGTATTCTATGGAAAACGTGTACATACAATGATCGCGTGTACATTCAATAATATACTTCTCAATTATTTTTTGTATTCTCCCATAAAATGTTTCAATACAATGTCAATCCAATTTAAAAAATTAAATATTTTGAAAATTTTCAATAAATGACAAATGTAGGCATATGTCATGTACAGACGAGCGTTGTTCGCTCTCTCATTCGTCGTTCGACCCTTAATTATGAAGTAATTACTTAGTTCCCCATACAAAATTGTCTGAGCGGACACCGGTTTTTGTACGTTGTTCAATTCGAATCACTCTCTGAATCACCAAAAAATTTGTCCCATCCCTAACAACTGAGAGCATTTATCGGAAATAAATTAATTTTGACAGCTTGAAAATACATATTTATAAAATTTTCAAACTTTTTAGTAATATTGAAAATGATGAATGAAAAGTAAAAAATTGTCTAGTTTTTATATATGCAACAGGATGTAAATTTTGTTATCTACATAATGCAATGTAATTTCTTTCCCCATGGTTCTAATTAGCGTACAAAACAAGAAACAAATTTCAAACAAAAAATTCTCCAATTTTTTAAATGTGGCATTTGAGTTGAGAAAATATAAAAATGTATTGAAAACAACAATATTTTCAGAAAAAATGGAAAACACGAATTAAAAGTAAATAGATATGGGTTCATACTATAGTCACAGAAATTAATTTTTCTATTTAGATCCATATTTGATTCATGTAAATATGTTAGAATTTTGGCGTGAAACAAGAAACAAAAAGTTTGAAATAAAAAACTCTAATTACATGAACGGGTTAATTCATGTACGTAATTCTGAGAGTGAACTACGTTGTTCGAATGCCCATCAGAACATGGCATTAAACGAATGATACGCTACCAATTTTCGCCCAAAATACCTCAAAATAACAACTATGACGAGCAATAA
>NW_026884292.1:0-11155 GCF_032173495.1 Musca vetustissima
TGTTGCAATCATTTCCCCTGCGGAGGATATCGAGATAAAAAACTAGAACGTAAGGTTCGATAATGAACTATAACCCGCATTTAGGCCTAGTCCCTCTGTGGGAGGTACCAGATGGAGTGGACTGATATTCCCCATCTTCGAACTTGCACTAAGTTTGGAAGAAATAATAAGATGGCCAAAGTTTGAATGAAATCAAAATTTTCTGAAACAAATTTGGTCGAAAGAAACATGGGGTCTAGAACCAATAATTCGATGAGGCTAATTTTCACCGTGTCAAAGTGAATACACCCTCATACGCCATATGGCTGAGGGTATAATTATCCATTAAAAAAATTCTGAAATTTGTATCATGGTTTACATAATCGGTTTGTAGAAATGTCGGAATGAGGCCGCTTTTTGGTATATTTCCTATATTTTCATTTCAAGTACCTGTCAGTTTATCTATGGTGGAGGCTATCAAAAGTTCGGCCCGGCCGAACTTAACGCTTTTTCACTTGTTACTGTTACTTTTGTTCTTACAATATATACAAAAATTATTATTATAATTAATATCAAATTGGAAATGCATTCAAAAACGACAATTTATGCACTTGTTGGTCAAAGCTGAAGTCAAAAATGAACTAAACGAAGATATGTTTCCTTATATATCACACATTTTTAAATTATATCAAAATATAATTAAAACCAACGAAAGGAACAGACTACATGCTTCAACTGCTTCAAATCTTATCTAGACAAAGAATGTGTTAAAGTCGTGTTAAATAAGATACATAAGAATATGTTGCAAAAATATGTACTTAATTGATCCCTTTATTTCGATCTAAGACCGAATAAAAACAATGTTTATATATAAGACGTATAAGTACGTAGATGAAATTAATTAGTATGCACCTTTTTGTTAATTTTTAAGTTTTCATCTTATCTATTTGTATTAAAAAATGAATTCTTTATGTATGCTTTTATTTATTGTTAATAACAATAAACATTTTATTAAAAAATATATAAAAAGTACACTCGGAATAATTGAATTTGAATAATTTCATTTCGCATCCCTGATGTATGGGGTAGCGGTCAAGTGTGGTATCGCCGAGGTAGAGGCGCTAAAGGTTTACAGTCCGCCGTTAAATAGCTGTGCCTCGCGTTATTTGCCTGACATTAGCCATCTTTTGGAAGGCAATAACCTTCTGGTGCTAGGGCGTTTCGATGAACATCATGAGATAAGGCATTCCGTCCTAGGTAATGACCAGAGGAGAATGGCTCTGGCCGAGCAAATTGATAGCTCAACGTTTTTGCACGGTGAATGAGGACATACCCACCAGGATAAGGGGAGACTGCCAAAACTCACCATACATTTTCATTGTGTCTCCAGGTCTAACGAATGGCGTGGCTTGTCAACCCGTCATATCATTGGGGTCAGATCACCTCCCTATTACCATATCCATCAACAGACCACCCGACTTAATAACTTCTGAACACCGTACTCTCCTTATTCATGGGAAAGCCAATTGGCAAGAGTTCAGAAATTTCACCAATCGTTCCTTCTGATGCACGGGTAGCAGAAAGTAATTTCCGGGACATCATCACTGCTGCAGCCGCTCGCTATATACCTGCGGGTCGTATACCCAAACTAAGACCAAACTTCCCAGCAGAGGCAGCGGCATTAACGAATGCGCGTGATGAGCTTCGTCGTACTAACTCTACTAACCTCAGAGTCATATAACTGACGTTGGAGGTTAGTCGGCGAGCACAAGCGGAAAAAGTGGCTAGAACATCTGAAGTGTTGCAACATCAGTAGCGGAGTGACTAAATTGTGGACAACGGTTATGTCGCTCTCGAACCCTGGAAGGAGGATGATCGGACGTCTGTCTCATTTAACGGCGTTGAGGTAACAGATCCGAAGATGTGCGCGTGTTATTTCAACCGGCAGTTTATAGAGCACCCCGAGAGTGACAGGCCGAATAGAAGAGTATTGCGCCGTATACGCTCTCTTCAAGTGGAGGAGGAACCACCACAAGTAGAGTACCTTACTAAAGTCCTCAATTGGGCGATAGCCACGCTAGTAGTTCCCGATGCCTGGAAAATGGGCAGGGTGGTCCGGCTCCTGAAGCCAGGCAAGGATGCCAGCAAAGGAGAGTCATACAGGCCGATCTCACTTTTGTCGTCATAGCTAAGACACTTGAGGCTTTATTACTCCCCAGTATTCGTGAATGCTACTCAGTTGCTGATCATCAACATGGGTTCCGAAAGCCGCATTGTACAACAACAGCTTTGCACGCAATTTCCACACACATAGTGGAAGGACTCAACCAGAACAGGCCGTGTAACAGGACAGTCATGGTGGCGCTGGACGTATCAACGGCATTTGATACCGTCAGTCACGCCATGCTGTTCGAGGACGTCGAGAGAATAACCCTCCAGCCAAGTTTGAATGTTGGATCGTGAACTATATGTATGGACTCGTACGTGGAGACAGAGACAGGAAGTCGAAGGGCCGTAGAGTTGAACAGGGAGTTCCCCAAGGAGGGATGATATCTACGAACTGTTTAACCTCTATATCCCTGGAATTCCACGCCCACCGGAGAATTATGGGGTCAGGACCTAAAATTGATGACATTTGCGAGGGGCTGTACCACTATCTCGTGGATATCGCAGACTTTTTCCGGTCGAGGGATATGGAAATATCTGCCACTAACTCAACGGCCATACTGTTTACAAAATGGACAGCGGAGATGCGGCTATGTTCTAGGGGTCACATTCGATAGTCTTTACAGTTCGTCCGCAGCACTTGGGGATCTGACTACGAAACCTTGCTAACGACATACAAAGCAATAGGCCGGTCTGTGGTAAACTATGCGGCGCCTATGTGGTCCGCTAACTTCAGTGCAACGCAGTGGAAAAGTCTTCAATCCTACCAGAATGCCGCCTTAAGACTGCAACAGGGGTTATACTTCCTGTGCGTCAACACAACATGATGTTTTCGATTTTCGATACCTGCTTTGTTGTTATAGGAGTAGCCATCCAAACCGTTACCTAATGGATAGGCACCCACCACCTTGGCATGTCAGGAAGAATCTCCATGATTTGGAGACAGAGAGGTCCAAAGGTTCAAAAGGGAGCCTCCAGATCAGCAGGCCTATCAAGCTGGATTGAATCGTATTCACATGGATGCAGTTGAGGAAAGAATTCGAGAATATCGTGTGAATCCATCTTCGAAGATTATCCGCCTGCGATAGCTGCAGATGAGCGGCAGCTACCTCAACAAACCAGACTGGTCTTGGCACAACTAAGATCTGGATGGTGTAGCCGCCTCAATTCATATAGGGCACGAATTCATGGAGAGTTCGATAATATCTGCCCGGCATGTGGTAATGGACCACAAGACACTCTACACCTTTTCAACTGTTCAGCCAAACCCACTCACCTAACTCCATCTTCTCTTTGGACTCAAAATATACAGGTCGCAGCCTTCCTGAACTTGGAGTTAGAAACATAACCAGATTAAGGAGAATAAGATGAAATACACAGCAGTACAAGCTGCTACAACAATAACAACATTTGGATATGTCGATGGAGGAGTATGATCTTCTCCTCATGAAAATGGTCCAAACGTGTCGTTTATATTAAATTTCGTATTGGTTTTATTATTTTCTCTCTTTTTTTCTGCCGAGAATAAAAAAATGAATTTCTTCCGAAAAAGGGTTTACTGGGTTATCGTCGGTACGTTCTTCACACTTCCACATAAATCACACATGATTGCAAGTGTGTGTTGGAAGCACGTTCATGTGTATACGTGGGAATCATTGTGCGTGTGAGTGTATGTTTCACTTGTAGCATTGTGTGTGTGAATGATTGCAATTGTGTGTGTCTGTATAAAGCTCATTAACACAATTGGTAATACAATTACACATTTGTACTCGACTATTGTATGAATAAAACTAAACCAAAACTACAGAGATCCGCCACCTTCCTCCAACCCAGCCACTCTTTTTAGAAACACATATTGATCTGACAACGTTTGACATTGTCGTTCTCCTCCTAAAATTTGGTAACCACAGTGATTGAGGTAAGGACCTAAATGTGGTTTCATATATTTTCATTTTTTTTGGTTTGGTATTAGTGATAATTTGGCAGCATTGTTTATCTTACAAAAGATACAATTTGAAATGTTTGGGGGTATGATGGGATTTAAAAATGTAGGTTAGAACATAATTATTCGATGGACCCTGAAAAATATGTTTAAATAAATCCACGCCTCAGAAGGACCCTGAAAAATATGTTTAAATAAATCCACGCCTCAGAAGGACCCTGAAAAATATGTTTAAATAAATCCACGCCTCTGAATGACCCTGAAAAATGTGTTTAAATAAATCCACGCCTCTGAATGACCCTGAAAAATGTGTTTAAATAAATCCACGCCTCTGAAGGACCCTGAAAAATATGTTTAAATAAATCCACGCCTCTGAAGGACCCTGAAAAATATGTTTAAATAAATCCACGCCTCTGAAGGACCCTAAAAAATATGTTTAAATAAATCCACGCCTCTGAAGGACCCTGAAAAATGTGTTTAAATAAATCCACGCCTCTGAATGACCCTGAAAAATTTGTTTAAATAAATCCACGCCTCTGAATGACCCTGAAAATGTGTTTAAATAAATCCACGCCTCTGAAGGACCCTGAAAAATATGTTTAAATAAATCCACGCCTCTGAAGGACCCTGAAAAATATGTTTAAATAAATCCACGCCTCTGAAGGACCCTAAAAAATATGTTTAAATAAATCCACGCCTCTGAAGGACCCTGAAAAATATGTTTAAATAAATCCACGCCTCTGAAGGACCCTGAAAAATATGTTTAAATAAATCCACGCCTCTGAAGGACCCTGAAAAATGTGTTTAAATAAATCCACGCCTCTGAAGGACCCTGAAAAATATGTTTAAATAAATCCACGCCTCTGAAGGACCCTGAAAAATATGTTTAAATAAATCCACGCCTCTGAAGGACCCTGAAAAATATGTTTAAATAAATCCACGCCTCTGAAGGACCCTGAAAAATATGTTTAAATAAATCCACGCCTCTGAAGGACCCTGAAAAATATGTTTAAATAAATCCACGCCTCTGAAGGACCCTGAAAAATATGTTTAAATAAATCCACGCCTCAGAAGGACCCTGAAAAATATGTTTAAATAAATCCACGCCTCAGAAGGACCCTGAAAAATATGTTTAAATAAATCCACGCCTCAGAAGGACCCTGAAAAATATGTTTAAATAAATCCACGCCTCTGAATGACCCTGAAAAATGTGTTTAAATAAATCCAAGCCTCTGAATGACCCTGAAAAATGTGTTTAAATAAATCCACGCCTCTGAATGACCCTGAAAAATATGTTTAAATAAATCCACGCCTCTGAAGGACCCTGAAGAATATGTTTAAATAAATCCACGCCTCTGAAGGACCCTAAAAAATATGTTTAAATAAATCCACGCCTCTGAAGGTCCCTGAAAAATGTGTTTAAATAAATCCACGCCTCTGAAGGACCCTGAAAAATATGTTTAAATAAATCCACTCCTCTGAAGGACCCACAAATTTTTTTTAAAATAAATCCACGCCCGTGTGGATCCTCAAAAAATGTTGTTAAATAAAACACCACGACTGTGTGGATCCTCAATAAATATTTTTTAATAAATCCACGCCTCTGGTGGGCCCTCAACAATATTTTTAATATATGCAAGCCTCTGAAGAACCATCAAACAATATTTTTAATAACTCCACGCCCTCAAGAAACATCTTTTAATAAATGCACGCCCTCAAAAAATATTTTTTTTTTCATAAATCCACGCCTCTGAAAATCCCCTGAAGGCTTATTTTCCGCATTTATTACCCACATTCTTTAAATATTGTCTATCACCTGTCCGTCTTCAACATGCCGCCACTCACCTCCCTTTCGGTAAAACCTATTGAAGAGTACTTAACAAATTCACATAAATTTGCAAATTAATACTTCAAGATTTTGTCGTCGACAGACATCTACACACCGCCGGACTATTTGAAAAGTTCATTAAACTCCTAACATCGTCTCATGAGCATTCACGTGCCTGGATGCTTCCAACAGCTACAAATTGTGAAGTGGCACGTACCATTTCACCTACATAGTTTTACTGCTATACACCTCGTATCTACCTGGCTGAGAGAAATCAATTCAAATACTTAACAAAAACTAACATTTGCTGAATGAAATTGCAACTACAGAAGCGTAAATGTCGTTTTTTCTACCGAGTTGATGATTTCAATCATTGCCTTAATGATTTGCAGTTTTGTTTGGTGTATAAGAACTTTCCACCCAGGCGCCTTCCTCTGTGTCTCCGGTCTTCTATAATGTTTGAGCTTTGATGTGAACTGAATTCCTATGTCGTCTGTCAGTATTACTTTGACAACTACGGAGGGAATTGTCTACTACTTTGAGTAATTATTTAGTTTGTGTAGGAAGTGTTTGTCATTATATTTGTTGAACTGCTGCTGCTTCTGGTCCCCTTTCTTCTCTTCTGCTCAGAGTGAATTGTTGTCATTTAGAGATTGCAGAAAATTGCAATTGGGATTTGTTCGATGTGCAAGAAATTGGAAAATGTTGACATGAAATTTGCATCGCAATATGTCGAATGTCTAATGGGATTCAATAATTAAGGTTGTGCTGAAAAACAAAATATTTTTTAAATAATCCACGCCTTGTTGAGCCCCTTAAAAATATTCTTTAAATAATCCACGCCTTGTTGAGCCCCTTAAAAAATATTCTTTAAATAATCCACGCCTTGTTGAGCCCCTTAAAAAATATTCTTTAAATAATCCACGCCTTGTTGAGCCCCTTAAAAAATATTCTTTAAATAATCCACGCCTTGTTGAGCCCCTTAAAAAATATTCTTTAAATAATCCACGCCTTGTTGAGCCCCTTAAAAAATATTCTTTAAATAATCCACGCCTTGTTGAGCCCCTTAAAAAATATTCTTTAAATAATCCACGCCTTGTTGAGCCCCTTAAAAAATATTCTTTAAATAATCCACGCCTTGTTGAGCCCCTTAAAAAATATTCTTTAAATAATCCACGCCTTGTTGAGCCCCTTAAAAAATATTCTTTAAATAATCCACGCCTTGTTGAGCCCCTTAAAAATATTCTTTAAATAATCCACGCCTTGTTGAGCCCCTTAAAAAATATTCTTTAAATAATCCACGCCTTGTTGAGCCCCTTAAAAAATATTCTTTAAATAATCCACGCATTTTCCACGCCTTGTCAAGGCCTTTAAAAAATCCACGCCTTGTCAAGGCCTTTAAAAAATCCACGCCTTGTCAAGGCCTTTAAAAAATATTCTTTAAAAAATCCACGCCTTGTCAAGGCCTTTAAAAAATATTCTTTAAAAAATCCACGCCTTGTCAAGACCTTGAAAAAATATTCTTTAATAAATCCACGCCTTGTCAAGACCTTGAAAAAATATTCTTTAATAAATCCACGCCTTGTCAAGACCTTGAAAAAATATTCTTTAATAAATCCACGCCTTGTCAAGACCTTGAAAAAATATTCTTTAATAAATCCACGCCTTGTCAAGACCTTGAAAAAATATTCTTTAATAAATCCACGCCTTGTCAAGACCTTGAAAAAATATTCTTTAATAAATCCACGCCTTGTCAAGACCTTGAAAAAATATTCTTTAATAAATCCACGCCTTGTCAAGACCTTGAAAAAATATTCTTTAATAAATCCACGCCTTGTCAAGACCTTGAAAAAATATTCTTTAATAAATCCACGCCTTGTCAAGACCTTGAAAAAATATTCTTTAATAAATCCACGCCTTGTCAAGACCTTGAAAAAATATTCTTTAATAAATCCACGCCTTGTCAAGACCTTGAAAAAATATTCTTTAATAAATCCACGCCTTGTCAAGACCTTGAAAAAATATTCTTTAATAAATCCACGCCTTGTCAAGACCTTGAAAAAATATTCTTTAAAAAATCCACGCCTTGTCAAGGCCTTGAAAAAATATTCTTTAAAAAATCCACGCCTTGTCAAGGCCCTGAAAAAATATTCTTTAAAAAATCCACGCCTTGTCAAGGCCCTGAACAAATATTCAAGGCCTTAAAAAATATTCTTTAAAAAATCCACGCCTTGTCAAGGCCTTTAAAAAATATTCTTTAAAAAATCCACGCCTTGTCAAGGCCTTTAAAAAATATTCTTTAAAAAATCCACGCCTTGTCAAGGCCTTTAAAAAATATTCTTTAAAAAATCCACGCCTTGTCAAGGCCTTTAAAAAATATTCTTTAAAAAATCCACGCCTTGTCAAGGCCTTTAAAAAATATTCTTTAAAAAATCCACGCCTTGTCAAGGCCTTTAAAAAATATTCTTTAAAAAATCCACGCCTTGTCAAGGCCTTTAAAAAATCCACGCCTTGTCAAGGCCTTTAAAAAATCCACGCCTTGTCAAGGCCTTTAAAAAATCCACGCCTTGTCAAGGCCTTTAAAAAATCCACGCCTTGTCAAGGCCTTTAAAAAATATTCTTTAAAAAATCCACGCCTTAAAAAATCCACGACTTGTCAAGGCCTTTAAAAAATATTCTTTAAAAAATCCACGCCTTGTCAAGGCCTTTAAAAAATATTCTTTAAAAAATCCACGCCTTGTCAAGGCCTTTAAAAAATATTCTTTAAAAAATCCACGCCTTGTCAAGGCCTTTAAAAAATATTCTTTAAAAAATCCACGCCTTGTCAAGGCCTTTAAAAAATATTCTTTAAAAAATCCACGCCTTGTCAAGGCCTTTAAAAAATATTCTTTAAAAAATCCACGCCTTGTCAAGGCCTTTAAAATATTCTTTAAAAAATCCACGCCTTGTCAAGGCCTTTAAAAAATATTCTTTAAAAAATCCACGCCTTGTCAAGGCCTTTAAAAAATATTCTTTAAAAAATCCACGCCTTGTCAAGGCCTTTAAAAAATATTCTTTAAAAAATCCACGCCTTGTCAAGGCCTTTAAAAAATATTCTTTAAAAAATCCACGCCTTGTCAAGGCCTTTAAAAAATATTCTTTAAAAAATCCACGCCTTGTCAAGGCCTTTAAAAAATATTCTTTAAAAAATCCACGCCTTGTCAAGGCCTTTAAAAAATATTCTTTAAAAAATCCACGCCTTGTCAAGGCCTTTAAAAAATATTCTTTAAAAAATCCACGCCTTGTCAAGGCCTTTAAAAAATATTCTTTAAAAAATCCACGCCTTGTCAAGGCCTTTAAAAAATATTCTTTAAAAAATCCACGCCTTGTCAAGGCCTTTAAAAAATATTCTTTAAAAAATCCACGCCTTGTCAAGGCCTTTAAAAAATATTCTTTAAAAAATCCACGCCTTGTCAAGGCCTTTAAAAAATATTCTTTAAAAAATCCACGCCTTGTCAAGGCCTTTAAAAAATATTCTTTAAAAAATCCACGCCTTGTCAAGGCCTTTAAAAAATATTCTTTAAAAAATCCACGCCTTGTCAAGGCCTTTAAAAAATATTCTTTAAAAAATCCACGCCTTGTCAAGGCCTTTAAAAAATATTCTTTAAAAAATCCACGCCTTGTCAAGGCCTTTAAAAAATATTCTTTAAAAAATCCACGCCTTGTCAAGGCCTTTAAAAAATATTCTTTAAAAAATCCACGCCTTGTCAAGGCCTTTAAAAAATATTCTTTAAAAAATCCACGCCTTGTCAAGGCCTTTAAAAAATATTCTTTAAAAAATCCACGCCTTGTCAAGGCCTTTAAAAAATATTCTTTAAAAAATCCACGCCTTGTCAAGGCCTTTAAAAAATATTCTTTAAAAAATCCACGCCTTGTCAAGGCCTTTAAAAAATATTCTTTAAAAAATCCACGCCTTGTCTAAGGCCTTTAAAAAATATTCTTTAAAAAATCCACGCCTTGTCTAAGGCCTTTAAAAAATATTCTTTAAAAAATCCCCGCCTTGTCTAAGGCCTTTAAAAAATATTCTTTAAAAAATCCACGCCTTGTCTAAGGCTTTTAAAAAATATTCTTTAAAAAATCCACGCCTTGTCTAAGGCCTTTAAAAAATATTCTTTAAAAATTCCACGCCTTGTCTAAGGCCTTTAAAAAATATTCTTTAAAAAATCCCCGCCTTGTCTAAGGCCTTTAAAAAATAGTCTTTAAAAAATCCACGCATTGTCTAAGGCTTTAAAAAATATCCTCGCCTTGTCTAAGGCCTTTAAAAAATATTCTTTAAAAAATCCCCGCCTTGTCTAAGGCCTTTAAAAAATATTCTTTAAAAAATCCCCGCCTTGTCTAAGGCCTTTAAAAAATATTCTTTAAAAAATCCCCGCCTTGTCTAAGGCCTTTAAAAAATATTCTTTAAAAAATCCCCGCCTTGTCTAAGGCCTTTAAAAAATAGTCTTTAAAAAATCCACGCATTGTCTAAGGCTTTAAAAAATATTCTTTAAAAAATCCACGCCTTGTCTAAGGCCTTTAAAAAATATTCTCGCCTTGCCTTTAAAAAATATTCTTTAAAAAATCCACGCCTTGTCTAAGGCCTTTAAAAAATATTCTTTAAAAAATCCACGCCTTGTCTAAGGCCTTTAAAAAATATTCTTTAAAAAATCCACGCCTTGTCTAAGGCGCCTTGTCTAAGGCCTTTAAAAAATATTCTTTAAAAAATCCACGCCTTGTCTAAGGCCTTTAAAAAATATTCTTTAAAAAATCCACGCCTTGTCTAAGGCCTTTAAAAAATATTATTTAAAAAATCCACGCCTTGTCTAAGGCCTTTAAAAAATATTCTTTAAAAAATCCACGCCTTGTCTAAGGCCTTTAAAAAATATTCTTTAAAAAATCCACGCCTTGTCTAAGGCCTTTAAAAAATATTCTTTAAAAAATCCACGCCTTGTCTAAGGCCTTTAAAAAATATTCTTTAAAAAATCCACGCCTTGTCTAAGGCCTTTAAAAAATATTCTTTAAAAAATCCCCGCCTTGTCTAAGGCCTTTAAAAAATAGTCTTTAAAAAATCCACGCATTGTCTAAGGCCTTTAAAAATATTCTTTAAAAAATCCACGCCTTGTCTAAGGCCTTTAAAAAATATTCTTTAAAAAATCCACGCCTTGTCTAAGGCCTTTAAAAAATATTCTTTGAAAAATCCACGCCTTGTCTAAGGCCTTTAA
>NW_026884293.1:0-11094 GCF_032173495.1 Musca vetustissima
TTTCGATGATTATCAAATGCTATTTCGGGGATGAAATTGACCGAAAACTTCATTTTTATAGGCTTTCTAGTAACTCTAGACGCCACAAATTTTAAGCCGAACATCACATATTTTCAATGCGCAAAATGAAGGGTGAATATTTAGGGGGTCAAATGAACCAATAATATTTATGTGTACAATAACCAAATTTAAATCTTATGGGGTAATATGTTACTCTAAAAACATGGTTCGGAAAATATGTCACAGAGCAGATGTTGACCTCAAATCGGTCAAAAGATTGCAAATATTGCGAAATGTTTGGTTGAGAAAAAAGAAATCCATTATTTTTTCGGCATATGGCTGTACTAATAGATTTCTCGTAAAGTATCGATCAAAAAATTCAAAATTTATGATCGCTGGAAGGGTGACATTTCGTAGTAAAACCAGTGAGCGGAGCAGTATAGTCGGACGGGGCCGACCATACGATACCCTACACAACTACCACGAACTCTATCTTTCTGATGATGTTTATTCCGAGTCTGAGTAATATTTCCTGATATTTGCCCCCTCTTGTCTGATTAGAGGTTAACAACACCTCTTCCTTACTTTTTTCGAATATTCAGTACAATCCTTCTATTTACTTGTCCAGATTACCTTCACGGTAGGTTGTGTTGAGATTTTCGGATTATACTCTACTCGAAAACACACAAAAAATTATGTTTTCGGTCCATTTCATCCCAAAATTTTAATCTGATCATCACCGAAAATTTTAGGCGTTGTTCTTGACCATAACTGGAACTTCATGAAAAATTTCAAAGCCATCAGCGCGATATTTCTCCCTCTAATGTGGTAATGGGTTACTAAATAATATCTGAATACGTAAGCACCTGTAAATATTTGACTGTAACTCCCACATCTGAGTACATACGTCACTATATTTGGTATCAATTTAAAGGAAAACCACTCCTCTTGGATATGCTATCAACTCCTGGGGTCTACATCCTCCAGGAGTAAATATATATGCCATAGAATACAAATTTTGTCATTTTTCACACAAAAGTCAGGGTCCATTTGACCCGCTAAATATTGACCGATCTTTATCAAAACATGCATGCTTATTCTCTGGCCCGATCCCCTTCTCCATGCAAAAATTCGCGGTGTTTGGGCCATAATTGCGGCCTCTGGAGCGACCAGAAAAACCGACAAAAATAATGTTTTTGGTCCATTTCATCCCCTAAATATTAACCGATCTTTTCCAAAAACAATAGGGGTCTTCATTGGCCAGAACCCATCCTACATGCAAAATTTCGTGAAGTTTGGTCCATAACTGTGGCCTGTATCGTGTTTACAAATTATAATGGACAGACGGACGGACACACATGTCTAGATCGACTCAGCTAGTCGAGATATGAGATATGATCGGTATACTTAAAGGTGGGTCTAGGACCAATATTTCGCGGCGTTACAAACATTTGGGGCTGCACAAAGCTATAATACCCTGACAACATAGTTGTGTAGGGTATAAAAATGGAAGGTACATTTTGCAGTTTTTCTTTGACAAAGGCGAAATTGCAAGTCAAGCGGCTAAAATTATGAATGGTGTTTATGGTTATTTTGGTTTCGTAGATTCCGTTCAGGAATTTTTGATCTTAAAGATGTCGATAAAATCGGAGAAATGATCGAAGTTGGCCGGCATGTTAGCAGTCGTAACATCGTCCAGGAGCTAAAAAGCGACCATAAAACTGTTTTACACAATTTACACACAGCTGGATTTTAAAATAGGAAAGGTTTTGTGTACCTCCACACACATCTACAGTGACTCACCAGAAACTTCGACGGACGAATCGGACGAAACTTTATCTAGGAACTATGTCTAAATCTGAACCGATTTCAATAAAATTTGTCATACTTTATGTTATATTATCTTCCATACGTTGTGCAAAATTTTGTGCCATTCGGACCCACCTGGGCAATTTGGTGCAGAATTTATATCTAATTTCTAGGTTATATTAACTTCAAAGCGTTATGCAAAATTTTGTGTCAATATTGTGTAAAATCGGACGAAAATAAATATGGGAGCTATATCTAAAACTTGAGCGATTTTCAGGAAACTTAACACACATCATTTTAGACCTAATTCAGTACACTATGCCAAATTTCGTGCAAATCGAAAGGTATATAGGGACTTTGGTGTAATATTTACCTTAAATCGGATGAAAATATATATGGGAGCTATATCTAAATTTGAACCGATTTCCAAGAAGCTTAGCACTCATCATTCTAGACTTTATTCAGTACACTATGCCAAATTTCGTGCAAATCGAAAGATATATAGGGACTTTGGTGTAACATTTACCTTAAATCGGACGAAAATATATATGGGAGCTAATCTAAATCTGAACCCATTTTCCCGATACTTACCACACATTATTCTAGACTCAATTCAGTACGCTATGCCAAATTTCGTGCAAATCGAAGGATATATAGGGACTTTGGTACACCATATATATATATATATATATATATATATGGAAGCTATATCTAAATTTGAACCGATTACCACGAAGCTTAGCACACATTATTCTAGACTTTATTCAGTACACTATCCAAAGATATATAGGGACTTTGGTGTAACATTTACATTCAATCGGACGAAAATATATATGGGAGCTATATCTAAATCTGGTCCGATTTTCTCGAAACTTGGCAGAGTGACCATTTACATAAAATCGGACGAATATGTGTATATGGGTGCTATATCTAAATCTGGACCGATTTTCGGGAAACTTAACACACATCATTCTAGACCCAATTCAGTACGCTCTGCCAAATTCCGTGCAAATCGAAAGATAAATAGGACCTTTGGTACACCGTTTATATTAAATCGGATTAATATATATATATATATATATATATATATATATATATATATATATATATATATATATATATATATATATATATATATATATATATATATATATATATATATATATATATATATATATATATATATGGGAAATCGGTCCAGATTTAGATATAGCTCTCATATATATACATATATATATATATATATATATTATATATGGGAGCTATATCTAAATCTGGACCGATTTCCTGGACACTTGGCAGAGAGACCTGTGCCAAATTGCATCCAATTCGGATCATAAATGCGACCTGTGCTTTGTTTACAATTTAACATGGACAGACGGACGGACATGCATAAATCGACTCAGAAAGCGATTCTATGCATATTCTCAAAAGGAACCATGTGTCTATCTCGTTTCCTTTTGCTTGTTACAATGATATGCTTAAAGACATAATACCCTGTGCCACAGTGTGGTGAAGGGTAAAAAAATTGGTATATAGGAATGATTGTGAAAATCGACTATTAGAGTTTCTTTGCCAATAGAGAGCAGGACTTCTATGATAAGGCATTATGAAGTTACCTTTAAAATGACAACAAATCATACAACGAAACGGTGCATATTTGGCCCAAATCGGACATTCCGAAGCATGTTAAATAAAGTCCTATATTTCATATAAAAATAACGGATTTCTTTTTCTCCAACCTTATATTATACATGCCTAATAAGTTACATTAAACGCTGACTAATAATTTTTACATTTTATTATTCAAAAGAGTTCAACATTTCCTTTTAATATAAACCTCCCATATAAATAATCGTATTTTCTAAACACATTCAAGAATATTGTGTGGTTATGAACAAGGGAATTGCACATCACAAAGTGGAGTTCGTAAATATTTACAGCTGATTACATTTTGATTTTATTCACTTTTTCAATACGTCAGTCAGCTAACCGAGGCAATTTATTTCATCTTGCGCATTATGCATAGCACTCCAACGAACACATGTTAACTGAACGTTGCTCTTGTATTTTGTCAACAACAAAACTTTTAAATCCTCACCTTTTGTGTATTGACCTCTTTCGGTGAATGCAAATGCTGCATTGCATTTTACAACCAGGTCTGACAGCTATTGATACCCTAAGTGCATAAATTAGTTAATAACTAAAGTTAGGAAAAGTTTATAATATTTCCTTGCATAAAATGGAATATTTATAACTATCGTGATGCTGTTCAAATATTATAATGACTTCATCAATAACAAATGGGATCAATTAAGGGGACCCCCCCCATTCTCGGGGTCAAAATTTTTGTTGACATAATTTGAATCTAAACTGATAAAAGAATGTCTCTACAAAATTTCAAGTGAAAATCTCAAGAACTCTTGAAGATATATCCGATTTATTGTGTCCGCATCAAGTGACGGCTGAAGGGCTTCTCAAACTTTAAACGCGTTTTTCTCTAAACATTTTTTTGCGAATGGCGGGCACGATAACTCAAAAACTAATAATCCAATCGGTTCCAAATTTTGCAACGTTTCTCTGGGAGTGTATAGCTCTCGTATGAACTAGAATAAAGCCAATCGGTGAAGATCTTCCTTATTTTTTAACTTGTTTTTTGGTCAAAAATCGGTGATTTTCCAAAAATATTTTTTCAAAGGTCCACCATTTTGTTAATTTTAGAGCGAAGCCAATAATCCTAGTTCATACGAGAGCCAGACATGTACTCTTTCTAACACCGTTGGAATTTTCGGATTCCGATGTTCCATCGAGGAGTTATCATGCCCGCCATCAAAAATAAGGACTTTTCTTTAATTACAAAAAACAACAACAAAACAATAACAAATTTTTGTAAATTATTTTTCTTCTCTTTTAAATCTTCAATTATATATGTGCCAAGTTACAAACCTTAACAAGCATTGGTATTGATTTACCAGCCCATTGAAAATCTTGAAAAAATAAAATCGAGAATGGGGGGGGGGTTCCCTTAATAGAGAAGGAAAAACACAAATAAGAATTTTTTAATCTAAATAGACTTAACCAACGGATTTAAAAGACCGTTACATGAGAGCTACTAACCTGCACCAGAGTGTGGTGAAGGGTATAAAAATGCTTATATTGTTTTACAATGAATTGTCTGGCATGATGTATACACGTTTTCCTAATCTCAAATCAATAGTCGAAACACTTTTTCTGTTGAGACACTTCGAAAACGTGTTATTTCAACTGAATCGGCTCCAGACGAAAATCTTTGATCACGCATTAGATTTATGTTGTGCGAGGATCAATTCCACATTTCCGGAAAGTTTTATCCGTTTCAAGCTCTCTTGTTGGTCTGAATCCTTCAGGGCAACAACACTCCGCATTGCAAGTTCAAGCGAAACATTCGCCACCGGGCAAATGTTTCCGAAATAATATCATTTATGTAATTAACGAAAAGTCCTTCTTTTGACGACGGACGTTCCAGTCATCCGAAGTCATGCCCGGATGACTGGAACGTCCAATTTCAAAAATTCTAACGGCATTTAAAAGAGAACATATCTTGATCTGGTATAAACTTGCATTTTTAATATCACACAAAAATTAACAAAATGGCGGATATTTAATTTAACGTGTTAATGTTATTGGATTGTTAGTTTAAGTCATTTGTAAAGTTTTAGAAGCACATCCGCCGAGAGAGGGACTTTGGGTCCTTGGTTAGGTTAACTTCAGTACGTTGTGGAAAATTTAGTGTCAACTTTGTGTAAAATCGCTATATCTAAATCTGAACCGATTTCAACGAGACTTGCCCGAGATTAATTTAGATTAACTACATTTATACATTTATATTAACTTCATTGAACAAAATTGTGTGGCGATCGGGCAAATGTTGGGTCTTTAGTGCACAATTTACATAAATCGGAAGAAAATATATACAGAGCTATATCTAAATCTGAACCGAAACTTAGCACACGTCATTCTAGACGTAATTCAGAACGCTATGGCAAACTTCGTGCAAATAAGAAAGATATATAAGGACTTTGGTACACCATTTACATTAAATCAGACGAAATTTTATATGGCAGCTATATCTTAATCTGAACAGATTTTCACGAAATTTAACACACATCAGTCTAGACTTAATTCGCTATGCCAAATTTGGTGCAAATCGAAAGATATATGTGGACTTTGGTGCATCATTTACATTAAATCAGAGGAAAATATATATGGGAGCTATATCTAAATCTGAACTTACTTTCACGAAACTTAACATACATCATTCTTAACCTGAATCATTAGGCTGTGCCAAATTTCGAAAGATATATAGGGACCGTTTACATTAAATCGGACGAATATATATATATATATATATATGGGAGCTATATCTACATCTGACCAAATTTTTCCCAATTTCAATGGGGTTCGTCAGTGGGCAAAATAAGTAAACTAAGCCAAATTTTATCCAATTAGGATCATAAATGCGACTTCTACTTTGTTTACAATTTAACATATACAGACGGACGAGCGTGCATAAATCGACTCAGAAAGTGATTCTATGCATATTCTCAAAAGGAACCATATGTTTATCTCGTTTCCTTTTGCCTGTTACAAACATATGCACAAAGTCATAATACCAAAGTGTGGTGAAGGGTATAAAAAAACCGAGTGAATTTTATTCTGCAGACAGATAACGTATAAATCTACATAGAATTTTATTCTGATCAAGAATATATATACTTTGTGGGGTCTCCGATGAATATTTCGAGAGGTTACTAACCGAAAGAAAAACCAGTGAGCGGAGCAGTATAGTCGGACGGGGCCGACCATATGATTCCCTACACAACTTCCACGAAAATATAACTCTCTGTAGTTCTATATTCTGACATCCCTCTTGATGTCAACAAATATTCTAATTAATATTTAGTACAGCTCTTCTAATTACTTCTCCAGATTACCTTCACCGTGAGTTGTGTTGTGATGTTCGACTTTCAATTGTGGCCTATAGATCGACCCGAAAAAAACACCAAAACATTAAGTTTTCGGTCCACTTCATCCCAAAATTAGTTTCTGATCTGATCCTTGACCATAACTGAAATCTCATGGAAAATTTCAAAGCGATCGGCGCTATATTTCGGTCCTCTAGTGTGGAAATGTGTTGCTAAATAATATATGAAAACGTAAACACCTTTAAATATTTAAGTGTTACTCTCACATCCAAGTACATAAGACAATATAATTGGTATCAATTTAAAGGTTAACCACGCCTCTTGGATATACTATCAACTTCTGTGGTCTATGTCCTTCAGGGATAAATATATACGCTATAAAATACTAATTTATTAATTGTTCACACAAAAGTCAGGGCCGATTTGACCTACTAAATATTGACCGATTTTTATCAAAACAGGCATGCTTATTGTTTAACCCGATCCTCTACTCCATGTAAAAATTAGCGATGTTTGGACCATAATTGCGGCCTCTGGAGCGATCAGAAAATCAGACAAAAATAAAGTTTTTGGTCCATTTCATCCCCTTAATATTAACCGATCTTTAACAAAAACAATAGGGGTCTTCATTGGCCAGAACCCATCCTTCTTGCAATATTTCGTGAAGATTGGTCCATAACTGTGGCCTGTATCGTGTTTACAAATTATAATGGACAGACGGACGGACACACATGCCTAGATCGACTCAGCCATTCGAAATATGACGATCGGTATACTTAAAGGTGGGTCTAGGACCAACATTTCGCTGCGTTACTAACATTTGGAGCTGCACAAAGCTATAATACCCTGACAACATAGTTGTATAGGGTATAATTAATATACACTCACATCATGCACGACAATAATTTTTTGTGACTAAAAGTTCTTTTGTCTGTAGGACCGTGGCCTATGACCGATCGTCGACTGAATTCATAAAAAAGTTGGATGGTGATCCATCACCAAGCAAGGATGTCGAAAAATGTAAAAAATTATCACGCGGAAATGTTCAGTAGTTAATTTCGTTTTTTTCAAGTACGGCTGATAACGTCGAAAAACATTAGCGTTGTCTATATATAGTATGATTATCACCACTGAACTGGCAGTTGTTGAACGTATGAAACGGTTTGCCACATTTTTAGCTGGGTTCTTCATTGAAGTTTTAATATCAAATATGATTGTTATTACTACCATTACAACTCTTCAGACAGCGAATAATATTTCTAATTGTTTTCGAAAAATACTCAACGCCCCAACAATTGCAGTTTTATTCCAACCCATGTTTCCCCACCACCTTTCACTCATTTGCTTGAAATATAAGTAGCATCCTAAGTTTCTACTGTTAACACTTTACTTCTTATTTCCGGCGACTACATCGACTTCTTCTTAACTTCTATTGTTTGTTTACCTGGCGTTTTCTTAAGTTTTTCTACAACAACAATGCTGTGTTGGCTGGCGATTGAATTTTTCCTTCCTTGGGATAATAACAGGTGTAACAGCGATTGTTACTTGGCGACTACCCTGCATAATCCGTTACTACTGCTTCACTTTATACCATCAGAATTTACTGTAAATGGTGATGGTTGAAAATGGACGACTACTGCTGGTCTTATTGTTTCCTAAGGATTTTTTTTTTTGGTAAAGTGTGACTTAAATTTTGTTTGATTTCAGTTAGTAGTTGTTGTATTTTTCGTATTGAAAGTGCAATTCAATTACCTCCTCCAGTAAATGAAGGGTGTATTAACGTTGGTAATACGTTCGTAGCAAATACAAATATTAGTCGTAGACCCCATGATCGAACGAAGTTTTCACATTTTATTACAGGGTTCTAGAATAAAATATTATTGAAAATGTACGACTACTGCTTGTCTTATTGTTTCCTAAGGAATTTTGTTGGTAAAGTGAGACTTAAATGTTTTTGATTTCAATTAGTAATTGTTGTATTTTCCGTATTGCAAGTGCATTTCGATTACCTCCTCCGGTAAATGAAGGATGTATTAACGTTGGTAATACGTTCGTAGCAAATACAAATATTAGTCGTAGACCCCATGATCGAACGAAGTATTCAAATCTTATTTCAGGGATCTACAATAAAATGTTATATTTTGGTGAAAAATTATCGGATGTTTACTAGACATCACAGTTGTAGTCCGGCACTTTAACTACATTTTATAATGAATAGAAAAACTGGCACACATCTTTAACGATCTGGTTGGTAAGGTTTTAGAAGTGTTTGTTACACCTCGAAATATTGATCCTAACAATATTCCAAGGCGTCTAAACATGTAATACCTCTGCAACATTGTTGAACTACCTGGCCACGACAACCCGTTCTTTTTATTGACTAGAGCTTTGAGGGCAGAACACAATTACCATGTTAGTTGTCTACAACAGTTTCCGGGTTTAAAATTAAACTGAACAACTATTAACTAACATTATCACTTATATCTATAGATCGTGTATATCAAATATAATTTTATAATATTCAAATATCTGTTTTTTTCTATCTTTTCAGATATGTCAGTGATTTGAAAACATGTTATGTGGAAAGTGAAACAGAGCAAAATAAAATATGTTGAATGAGTGCCAAGCAATTAAAATCTATTTCATTATTCATACGATTGGAAGTGGAAGAAGTGAGAATATGAAAATGTTAAAATAATAACCAATTAAAGCAATGCCAGTCAATTAATTGACAAAAGTGTAAGGAGTCAGCTAATGTCTAACAACAAATCAATAAGTGAATGCAAAGCAGCACAACAAGTGGATGGGGTATATCAAAAATTATATTGAGTTAATAGGTAAGATATGTACAACAATATGCATACCATCTAGATGGACAACTTCCATTAATACTATAAATTAATTACAGTTTCATTAAATAGTAATTTATTGATACTCTACCTCACTACAATCACATGGTGTCAATAATTTGATCATTTTCATACAACGTATGCATAATTTCATTTATGTCATATATGTTTTCTCTAAGTTGAGGAAACCCCAAACAGGCCTTTGCCAAAAATATATTTAAATTACAAATAACTATATCAAACTCCTAAACTGGGGTGGACTACTTTGTGAGTGTTATGTCCAAACAGAGATATATATTTAAAACTGTGTGCGAAAGTAACATTTATGAAATGAGACCAAATATCCAATAGTGTTCTGAGGCGATAAAAAACCTCACTTACAAATCATTTGGCGATTTTTATTCAGGAGAATGTTTGACAATTTTTAGAGTCATTTTAAGCAAAAAGATATATTTGAACACAAGGTTCCATATTCACATTGTCATTGGAGAACAAGTTAAAATGATGTTAATTTCGGCCCGGTCGAATTTTGTATACCCTCCATTAATGGGGAGCTCCTAGGAGAAAACTCATGTTGTGAAAGAGTTTTATGCGACTATACTAAAACGGCGATATTGATTATTTTGGGTAGTGAAATCATTTTTAGTACAGAGATGTTGGGGCTAGCCTGAAACTTGGTTCAATATTAATACTTTTTGGTACGGATATGTGATATATCAAAATACAACTTTAAAGCCAACTCGGTTGAAAAACGTGGCGAAAATCCTCAAAATACCGAAAATAAAACATCCTAGGAACACTAGAAATATCTGTGGTAAATTTCAGGGCTCTATCTTAAATATTGCGATCTCTATTGTGATTTCAGACAGACAGACAGTAGTACTCAGAGCCGCAGATAGTTCTTCGAAATATTCAGCTCGGAACTAGTGACTTGTGAACCAATGAACCTATTCCGAAGTTGAGACATCATCGACGGAAGTGTCAGACGTTTGGGATATGTTTGCAATAAGAGCTTACACCTCTCATTGAAGTGGCGGAAGATCTGGGGTGGTAGAGGAACTGCACGTGGTGCTGGCTACTAATTAACTTGAGACAAACTGCAAGCATATCCCTTTTCCGGTATTCACCATTGTTGTAACGGTTTTTTGAAATTGTCTGACATAATCCAGGGACCTTCTGCGATAGTTTTAGGTTCTCATCTTTCAATTTCATTATGATAATACTAAACCGTATTAGAATAGGTATATCCCTGAAAATATTAGTTTGGGGGAAAAGAAACATGCCGGTCAACTTTGATCGTTTCTCCGATTTTATCGACATTTTTGACAACCGGCCCACCTGTGCGAGGTGCATCTTTAACATCAAAAATCCCTGAATGGAATCTACGAAACCAAAATTGCCCATACTGTAACACAGTATCGGAACCATAAACACCATTCACAATTTTAGACGCTTGGCTTGCATTTTCGTCC